>NC_057739.1:44755772-44760353 GCF_004010195.1 Chiloscyllium plagiosum
ATTTGCAGCACACAAATACCAGGCTATGACCATCACCAATAAGAGTTTACTGGAGCGTGACCTTACTGAGGTTTTTAAAATAATGAGGGGAATACAGCAGGTGAATAGCAGGTGTCTTTTCCCTAGGGTGGGGGATTTCAGGACTAAGGGCATATTTTCAAGGTGAGAGGAGAAAAATTTAAAAAGGGCATGGGGACAACTTTTTACACAGAGGGTGGTTTTTGTGTGGAATGAACAGCAGAGAAAGTGGTGGATGTGGGTACAGTTACAACATTTAAAAGACATTGAGTTACATTCGTGAATAAGGAAGGTTTGCAGGGATATGGGCCAAACACAGGCAGGTGGGACTCGTTTAGTTTGGGATTATGGTTAACATGGACTAGTTAGACCGAAGGATGTTTCTGTGTTACATGAGTCTGTGACTCTATAAGAGACACTCTAACCACCACTACTTGACATTCAATGGTGTTCCCATCACTGAATTCCCCACTATCAATATCCTGAGGGTTACCATTGACCAGAAACTTAGCCAGACTCACCATTTAAACACAGTGGCTACAAGAACAAGTCAGAAGCTAGGAATACTGTGGTGAGTAACAGCCCTCCTGACTCTCCAAAGCTATCCACCATCTACAAGGCACAAGTCAGGAGTGTGATGGAATACTCCCCATTTACCTGGATGGGTGCAGCTCTAACAACACAACACCAACCAAGACAAAGCAGCTGCTTGATTGGCCCCACATCCACAAACACCCACTCCCTCCACCACCAATGCACAGTATCAGCGGGGTGTACCATCTACAAGATGCACTGCAGAAATTCACCAAAGTTCCTCAGGCAGCACCTTCCAAACCCACGACCACTTCCATCTGGAAGGACAAGAGCAGCAGGTACACGGGAACACAGATCCTCAGGCAGCACCTTCCAAACCCACGACCACTTCCATCTAGAAGGACAAGCAGGTACACGGGAACACCACCCCCTGTAAGTTCCCCTCCAAACCATTCCCCATCCTGACTTGGAAATATATCGCCGTTCCTTCAGTGTTGCTGGGTCAGAATCCTGGAATCAAACTCCAGTACATGGAGTGGAGCAGTGAGGAAGGTAGCTAACCCCCACCTTCTCAAGGGGCAGCTAGAGATAGGCAATAAATACTGGCCAAGCCAGCACTGAGTGAATAAAATAATTGTAGATTCAACAGGTTCATGATTGTGCTGCAAGTGTCATCATGTTGAGAAAGAGCACCAAAGTCTTGCAGTGGGAGATTGATCCAACACACAACAAATAAATTGACATCAGATCAGGGTCCCAAGTCAGTTTGTGTTTCCTGCTGTTTAATGAAAATATTGACCAGATGTCTCTGCTTGTCTCTGTCGTGATTATAACAAGGTCAGCCAAGTGGACCTCCTAGAATAGGAGTTCCTTGATTGGGGCTGTTGATCTGATCCAATCAGGGAGCCCTGGCTGACAGATAGAAACAGGAGTTTCAAAAAAGAAAGAAAAGAAAAAAAAACACCCCCAATCAAGAACATCGTAGTTAATGAGATCTAATCACTACAGTAACCATGGGTAAAAGATTGGTTAGCTAAAGGAAGCAGGATAAAGTTAAATGCATCTTTCTGGCAAAAAAAAAGAGAAACAGGAGTTTCAGAGGTTCTGTTCTTTCTGAGACCTGGCTGTGAGGGAGCTGATTCAGTATCATGACTCGTCGTGTGTAAATTGAGGGTGACTTGGTGATGGGATACTGGCCTTTGGAGTTATTTCAGTCAATCCAACACTAACCTGATTTGTCTGATAGTTGATTCCTTTTAGCAGACCCCTGACAATGTAGCAGACCCCTACTGGGCACTGCACTGGGAGGATTATGCTGCAGTTATACAGGGCATTGCTGAGAACATTATCGAAATACCTTGTGCAGTTTTCAGCTCGTTATTGAAGGAAGGACATAAATACATTAGAGCTGGTTCTGAGGAGGGTTTCCCAGATTGAGAGCTGGAATGAGTGTGTTGCTGTCTGGGGAATAGTTGGACAGACTGGGCTTGTTTCCACTGAAGTTTAGAAGGGTGAGGGGTGATTTGATGGAAGTCTATAAGATGCTGAGGGCTGGGGAAAGGATGTTTCCTCTTGTGGGTCAGTCCAGAACCAAGGGGGCATTGTTTTAAAATGTGGGGTGAACTTTCCAGGGCACGAAGAAGGGGGGAATGTTTTTCTCAGAGGCTTGTGTGACTTTGAAACTCTGCCTCAGAATGTGGTGGGTCATTGAATATGACGGTGGAGGTGGAGAGATTTATGTTAGACAGAAGGATAAAGGTTATCAGGGGTTTGATGGGAATTTCAAACACAAACAGATCAGCTGTGATCTTATTGATTTAGGAGCAGGCTCGTAGTGGTCTTCTGCTCCTAATTCATTTATTGGGACATTTGTAGTTCATGCCTCACTTATGTGATGGATAAGAGTACAATAAGAAATAGGAAAAAGGGTAGGCCATTCAGCCCCTCTGACTTGGTCTGCCATCACTTAGGATGATCCAACGTTCCTCATGTCCACTTTCCCAACCTTTCTCCGTAACCCTCAAGTCCCCAACAGATCCCACAATCCGTGCAGGAATCAAAGCCACGTTGTGGGTTTCATTCTACATCACAAACCAAGTGGCCAATGGGACTGAGTTAACACCACTACCAGGTGACCATCCATTGAGAAAGGGAGATCGGAGTGATTCCTGAGCAGTGAGTGGGGAGGACTGGCGTTGGAGTGAGAGAGGAATAGGAGAGCTACAGGGAGGCGCTATCACTCAAGATCAGAGTGGGATTCTAAGAAGGATTGAGATGGATAACAAAGGGACTGAGGAAAGGGCTATATGGAAGAGATGGATTTCTTGCTGATGCACTCATTTAGTTTCCTTGTGACATTATCAGAGAGGCCAGAGAGCACTCTGCCCTTTCCCTTATACTGTACATCCTGTAGTCACCATAGTCTTGCTATAGTCTTACATAGGGCCGCTCACTCATTCGAGAGAGAGGGAGAAAAACAACAGCTGCTGGCTGAACCCTGTCTCAGGTGAGGTGGGAAATTGAGAGGGTGGACTGATCTTTGGCAGTCAGTTAGCTTGGAATTCTGAACAGAAACATGTAAAACAGGAGCAGGCCATTCGGCCCTTCCAGCCTGCACCACTATTCAATATGATCATGGCTGATCGTTCAACCTCAGGATCCCATTCTCTCCAAACCCCTTGATCCCTTTAGCCGCAAGGTCCACATCCAGCTCCCTCTTGAATCTACCTCATGAACTGGCCCCAACAGCTTCCTGTTGGAGAGAATTCCACAGCTTCACAACTCTCTGAGTGAAGACATTCTTTCTCATCTCAGTCCTGAATGGCTTCCCCCTTATTCTCAGACTGGGACCCATTATTCTGAACTTCCCCAATATCGGGATCATTCTTCCCACATCTAGCCCGCACAGTCCAATCAGGATTTTATATGTTTCTATGAGACTCCACCCCACTCTTTGAAACTCCAGTGAGTACAAACCCATTCGATCCAACCTTTCCTCATATGTCAGTCCTGCCATCCCGGGAATCAGTTTGGTGAACCTTTGCCGGACTCCTTCAATAGCAACAATGCTTACAGAGTGGGTTCAATTCCCACACTGGCTGAATTTACCATGAAGGATTCTCTTACTCAACCTCTCCCCTCACCTGAGCTGTGGTGACTCTCAGGTTAAATCCCCACCAGTCGTCTCTCTCTAAGGAGCGAGGCATAGTCACTTTACCTCTTACACCCGATAGCACAGGGAGATTTACCAGGTTACTCACTGTCCATATAAATATGGGACATCCTTCAAGAAGAATCACTCACAGGAGTAACATAACCTCGCTGTTGTCATGTAGAACAAGGCATGACATGTTGATACTCAGAAACAGTCACCGCTCAAGGTCTACAGTCAAACCCACCTCATTTTCGCTGTTCTCACGGTTGGTACTTCCAGAAGCTACCTGAAGTCACTGGAGTAATATATCTGGGAATCTACAGCCCTTCAGCCCATTGAGCCTATGGCTGGATTCTGTCTATCCCTGTGTCCTCGATTGGTTCAAAGTCAGCGGCCTATTCTCAATCAGAGCCTGACACTGTCAGTAAAAATCACTGACCCCTTGAATTTCTTTGCCATAAGAACTTTCCAGGCACCGTCGTTGGGATTCCCTCATTGCTTACTCCCAGGTGGATTTCTCTGAGCTGCTTATTCCTGTTGGGAAGTGGCTGTTCCCCATTCACCACAGCAAGCTGGAGACAACCCTGTTTGGGTGACTGTGGCAAACACCTCACATTGCTCTCTGGGAATGTAGCCAGGCACTGCAACAAATTGTGTGTGTGTGTGTATTTTGGGAGGTGTGTGTCTGTTTTGGGAAGTATGTGTGTGTTTTGGGAGGTGTGTGTGTGTTTTGGTAGGTGGGTGTGTGTGTGTGTGTGTTTTGGGAGGTGGGTGTGTGCCCATGTGTGTATTTTGGTAAGTGTGTGTGAGTGTGTGCGCGCGCACAAACACACACACACGCACACATACAGACACACACACACACACAGACACAC
>NC_057739.1:44767537-44774785 GCF_004010195.1 Chiloscyllium plagiosum
CAATCCCAATCTCACTCCCCCGATCCCCCCTCTCCAAATCCCAATCTCTCTCTCTGATTTCTCCCTCTCCCATTCCCCAGCTCTCTCTCCCAATCCCCCTCCCAATCCCAATCTCTCTCCTTGATCCCTCCCTCTCCCATTCCCAATCTCTTTCCCCGATCCCTGTCTCTTCCAAACCCTTTCTCCCAATCCCTCTCTCCAAACCTTCTCTCCCAATCCCAATTTCTCTCCCAATGCCTCTTTCCTAATCCCTCTCCCAATCCATCGCTCCAATCCTTGTCTAATTCCTGGTTCCAACCCCAGTCTCCAATCCCAATCTCTTTCTCAATCCCAGTCTCCTCTCCAATCTGTTTCTCTCCTAATCTGCATCTCTCTCCAAATCCAATGTCTCTTCAAAATCCAGTCTCTCTCCAACCAAATCCAGTCCAAATCCTGCATCGGCTCCATTCCCGGTCTCTGACCCAATACCAGCTCTAACTAATCTCACTATGTCCCAAGTAATTTTCCTTAATCCCAGTCTTCCTCCATCTGTCTACCCTAAATGCAGTCTCCCTCAATTCTAGTCTCCCTTATCCTGGTCCCTCTCCAGTCTCTTCCAATCCCAGCCTCTCTCTAATCTCAGTCTGTCCCTGTCCAAGTCGCCCTCAGTTCCAGTCTGTCCCAGTCCTGGTCTGAATTTAAAGGAACTAACATGGCCACTTGCTTTGTTCCTAAAAATAGTTTGTTAAAGGGTTGCCGTCCTCATAAAAACCATGTTAATCTCATTGAGGATGTTGGAGGCTTGGAAGTGGAATCTTTTTATCAGACATAAGAATCTACAAACTTGGAGGAGTAGGCCATTCAGCCCATTGAGCAAGCTAGTCAGGAAGATCATGCTTCAAGGATTGTAATGTCAAGACTACTTCCTTGCCTACCCCAATAACCATTGACTCACTCATTAATCAATAATCCATTAGCCTCTGTCATAAAGGGACTCAGGACCCTGCCTCCACTGCATTGGGTGTTTATTTAGATAAAAATAATGTGCAAGGGTATGGGGAGAGGGCAGGAGATTGGCACAGAGGGAAAGCTGCTCATTGAACAAGTTGGAGTAGACATGAGGGATCTGGAACGATTCCCTCTTTCTGCTGTCTGGGGCAGACGGTTCCAAACACTCTTGGCTCTTTGAATGAAAACAGTTCTCCTCCTCTCTGTTTTAAATGAGAGAGCCCTTGTATTAAAACTGTGTCGCCCAGTTCTAGTCTCTCCCACGAGGACAGAAACACTGTCTTGGTGTCCACCCTCTCAAGTCCCCTCAGGATTGTCTATGTCCCAGTAAGATCACTTCTCATTTTTTCTGAACTCCAACAGATACAAGACCTTCCCTCATATGATAACTCCACCCTCCTACCCCAAGGATTCAGCCCAACAAAACTTCTCTGAACTGAACTGGTTTTCAAATAATTAAATACTTTCTCAAGTAAGGAGGTCAAAGCTGTCCACAGATCTCCAGAAGGGATCTGACCAATACCCTGCACAAATGTAGCAAAACATTCCTGCTTTTCTGTTTTAACTCCAACTTGTTGAAATGATACAAGTGCTGAATTTGGTGTGATTAGAATTGCTACAATTCATATGGAAAATCAACATTTGATAAAGTTTACCACCACCTTCTCTAGGAGTGAATAATAAATGCTCCATCAGTGATGCCCACATCAATAAATAAATATTTTTTAAACTTAACTTGAACATTGATCACATTCCAGGGATCTTCTGGGATCTGTTGAAAATCCATTACCGTCACTGGTCATTTAAACCCCCTCTCTCTCCCTTTCACACCATTCGACCAGAGAGAAAGAAATATATGACGTGAAAAAAATTAGGTAAATATCAGACAATTAGCATAGCTTGGCAAGATGCCAGATTTATGACATAGGATGAAATTCCTGTGCCTTTAGAAATACGTAATATAATCAAGAAGAGTCAGTGTGGCTTTATAAACAGGAATTCATTCTTGAAAAATTTATTACAGAAGAAACAAGCAGGATAGATAAAGGTTAAGCAATGGATGTAATATATTTGGATTTTCAGAAGGAGTTTGATAAGGTATCTCACATTTGGCGAGAGCCCACAGTGTTGGGGTGGTATATTAGTACAGATAGAGGATTGACAAAGTAATCAGAGTTAAGATAAGGGGGACATTTTTGAGGATGGCAACATATAACTAGTGGAATGCCACAGGGATCAGTGCTGGGACCCAGGAAAGTAAATAGCCAAGTTTGGAAATGATATGAAAATAATTGGGAAGGCAAGTGGTGAAGATGGCACAAGGAGTTTGCAGAGGGATAGAGGCAAGTTAGAGGTGTGGGCAAAACTCAACGGATGGAATGTAATATGGGAAAACATGATATTATGCAATTTGGCAGAAAGAATAGAGGAGGTGAAGGTTATTTAATTGGAGAAAGACTGCAGAAAGTGACAGAACTGATTATTTTGGGAGTCCTATCCATAAATCACAAAATGCTAGCAGCCATATTCAGTGGGTGATAGGGAGGGTAAATGGTATTTTGGATTTTATTTCAAAGGAAATGGAGTATAAAAACAGGGAGGTTTTATTAAAACTATACAAGACACTAATCAGAGCCCAGCTGGAATACTGTGAACAGGATTGGGTCCCTTATCTAAGGAAAGATAGACTGGCATTGGGGGGCAGTCCAGAGAGGGTTTACTCGGCTAATCCCAGGGATGGAGGGACTGTCAGACGAGGAGAGGGTGAGAAGGTTGGGTATGTACTTGATGGAGTTTATAAGAATGAGATGTGACTTTGTTGAACAGGGGTGATATGGAGCAGTCGTTTCAATGTGTGGGAGTCGAGGAGCATCATCTCAGAATACAGTTAATGCAAGAGATGAGGAGGAATTTCTTCTCTTGGAGTGGTGAATCTGTGGAATTCTTTACTGTCAGGATGAGGTCATTCAGTATATTCAAGGCTGAGACTGATTTTTAATCAGGAAGGGGGATCAAGGGATATGGGGAAAAGGCAGGAAAGTGGGGTTGGGGATGATCAGATCAGTCATGACCCCATTGAATGGTGGGGCAGACTCGATGGGCTGAATGGTCTACTGCTGCTCCTTATATTTTATGGTTTTATATCTCTTCTGCACCCTCATTGGTCAATATTTGGAACTGGTTCTCAGATAGAGTTGATGGCGGGGCTGCACAGTAAAAGTGTGGAAAATGAGAGTTTTGATTTAGCGTGGGGTTAGAATGAATAAACGATGGGCCAAACAGCTGTCCACATCTTGTTTTTAGCTGTTTTCAAATGATGATGCTTTATTTTCCCCAATCTTTCTCCAGAGGGCTGTCACAATGCCACGATCATTTCTGGTGAAGATAAAGAAGACTTACCATCAGGTTCGTCCCACCAATGATGAAGTGTTTCTCAAACTGGAGCCAGCACCATCGCATCCTGTTGGTGAGTATCCTTTGGGACAGGCATAATGTGAGGTGCATTGTCCCATGCAGCTGTCGATGAGTGTGTGATAACGGAGGGAGAATTCATCAATCCATTACGATATCATTATCTCCTCAAGACTCTAGCTCCCTCCCATGCTTCACCTTTAACCCATCCCTTGTTCGATCCATATTTCTCTCTTTCCTTTCTCTCGATTCACTCATGGGATGTGGGCATCTCTGGCTATTACTCAGCCCCCAATTAACAGTTAAGAGTCCATCACATTGCTGGAGGCACACGTAGACCAGTCCAGGTAAGGACGACAGTTTTCTGAAGGACATTTGTGAACCAGATGGGTTTTTCCCCAATAATTAGCAATGGTTCGCAATGGTTATCATTAGATCCTTAATTCCAGATTCTTTTCTTAATTGAATTCCAATTTTACCATCTGCTGCAGTGGGATTTGAACCCTGGACCCAGGATATGAAATGAGTTTCTGGATTAATAGACTAGTGATAATACCACCAGGCAGCTGTCTCCCCTATTGCTCTTCTCTCACCTTCTTCCACTTTCTGTTTCCCTTTAACTTTCCAGCATTTTTGTTTGCCGTATCTCTACATCATTTGCCTCTTGATCGATGACATGGTCAATCTAAAAGGCTGGTGGAAGTGGAGGCTGGAATGCCATAACCGTACATATCCCCGGTTTGACCCCACCCAGAGCTCTGTCTACATCGCACCTTGGGTGGCCATGAATGAGTGGAGCACAGTTTCACTCAGAATGTTGCCATGATTCCATATTTTAATGATGAGGAGATGGCACATTAGTCAGTTCTGGTTGAGCAAGGGTTGCCATCTGTGGTGAAATCTTCTACTGGAGGGTTCATCACATGACTTACTCTCACCCTCCAGCCATTGGTCAGCTAATGCATGGCACAATACCTTCCTTCACCAATGGGAAAACACAAAACTTTATGACCCACTTGGGTGGTGTCAAACTGTCAGCCAATCAGCCTTTGGGTCCCTTTGCAATATTTAGATTAGATTAGAATAGATGCCCTACCCTTTGGCCCAGCAAGTCCATAGCAAAGAGTAACCCACCCAGACCCATTCCCCAACTCTATAATTACCCCTGACTAATGAAACTAACACTATGGGCAATTTAGCATGGCCAATTCACCTGACCTAGACATCTTTGGATTGTGGGAGGAAACTGGAGCCCCCGAAGGAAACCCATACAGACACGGGGAGAATGTGCAAACTCCACACAGACAGTCAAATCGCCTATGTATATAATATTTATATTTTCAAGAAGAAAGTCACTACAACTGTGGTCTAAAGGGATCAAGGATAGTGGGCAGGATTATGGCACTGAACTCAATAATCAGCCATGATCAAATTGTTTGGTGAGGAAGTCTTGAGGGATTGAATGGCTTGCTCCTGTTCCTATCTTCTGTGTTTCTGCCTGGGAAAGAGAAAATGACAAAAATCAATTTTTTTAACACTCCTTGGTTTCTCTCCACTCAACATCCTGGAAACTGGTCTGTTCTCTGTCCTCTCATGGGATGTGGGTATCACAGGCCAGCTATAGTTACCCATCTTTAATTGTCCCTTGAACTGAGTGGCTCTCGAGTCCATCTCAAAGAGTTAGCCATTAACCGTATTGCTGTGGGTCTGGAGTCACATGTCAACCAGACCAAATAAAGATGGGCAGATTTCCTTTCCTAAAGGTCATTGATGGGTTTTCACAACAATTGACAATGGTTGTCATTCAGCTATATGGCAACACGGTGGCACAGTGGTTAGCACTGCTGCCTCACAGCACCAGAGACCCGGGTTCAATTCCTGCCTCAGACTGTGTGGAGTTTGCACATTCTCTGCTTGGGTTTCCTCCGGGTCCTCCGGTTTCCTCCCATAGTCCAAAGGTGTGCAGGTCAGGTGAATTGGCCATGCTAAATTGTCCATAGTGTTAGGTAAGGGGTAGATGTGTAGGGGTATGGGTGGGTTGTGCTTCGGCGGGGCGGTGTGGACTTGTTGGGCCGAAGGGCCTGTTTCCACACTGTAAGTAATCTAATCTAATCTAAATCTCCATTTCCAGATTTATTAATTGAATTGTAATTCCACCAATTGCCATGGAGGGAGTCAAACCTGTGTTCCCTGAGCATTAGCCTGGGATCTTCAATCCCTGGAGACTCCTGGCCAATCCTAAATTAATTTGGCATTAATTTAGTTGAAGATTTTAGGGTTTTGAAGAAGAATTAATCGGGTAGCTAGAGTTGATCGGTTGATGCCTTCTTTTGAAACAGTGCCCCCCTCATTCTAGATTTCCCCCATGAGTAACATTTTAAGGATTTGGGCCAAAGGCAGGTAGATGGTGTTAGGCCACAGATCAGCCATGATCTCATTGAACAGTGGAGGAACAGGCTGGAGGGGCTGAACGGCCTATTCCTGTTCCCGAGGTGAAGCCTCTGGATGTCAGTGAAGAGTTATCCAATGGGATTGCAAAGATTCTGACCACTTTCTGATTACCTTGGGAGGGGGCAGATGTAGATCATGTGGTTAAAACATACAATGAATCAACCCAGCTGACTCCTTGCCAGGTGACTGTGGGACCTGCATGTACCCAGCTCGAAGACAATATTTTCAAGTGAGAGGAAAAACAGACAAGAAAATAGAAACATTCTCACCCAACGTGGAAATATTTATGTGTAAACTTTGCGCTGATTATTATTAATTTTTTTTGGATGGGGTGGAGTTGGCTTAAGGGACAGGAGTCGCAGCTTGTGTTGCTAACAGTAAACACAGAAGGGCATTATCTTTCCGCCATCAGCAACTACAGCTTTCACAGCGCTAAAGATTGAAAACCCTTAGCTCCCAACTGCAGTGGCTGCTAATGGGCTAGATAAATGATTTGCATGAACCTGGGATGGGAAGTAATCTCCGTTGTGTCGCATAAACAGACAGGCCATGCAGATCTCCAGAGGTAACTGGTTCACCCAGGAGCATGGATGGGGAGGGAGAGAGTGAGGATGAAAAGGTTGATAATGAGTTTGTTGAAAACTCATCCCAACAGCAGGTGTCAAACTGTGATGTTGCTTCAAACAAAACAAGGTATCGTAATTCATGATATAGTTGCAGACCATCATTCAAATGAAATAATGCAGTCGTAGCTGGAGAGATCGGGTAGGTCAGGCCTGTACTCAGAGTTAAGATGAAACCTTATTGAGACATACAAGATTCTGAGGGGCCTTGACAGGGGAAGGTGTAGAGAGGTTGTGGGAGAGTCTAGGACCAGAGGGTATCATTTCAGAATGAGGAGTGGGAGGGGGAGGGGGGTCACACATTGAAGCCAGGAATGAGGAGGAATTTCCTCTGCAACAGGGGAGTGAATCATAGAGTCATAGAGATGTACAGTATGGAGCATCCGAGGAGCAGTAAAATCAACGTTTCGGGCAAAAGCCCTTCATCAGGAAAACAGAGTGCCTGAAGGGTGGAGAGATAAATCTCTCCACCTTTCAGGCACTCTGCCTGTATTCCTGATGAAGGGCTTTTGCCTGAAACGTCGATTTTCCTGCTCCTCGGATGCTGCCTGAACTGCTGTGCTTTTCCAGCACCACTCTAATCTAAATTCTGGTTTCCAGCATCTGCAGTCATTGTTTTTACCTATGTACAGCATAGAAACAGACCCTTCGGTCTAACCCATCCATGCTGACCAGATATCCCAACCCAATCTAGTCCCACCTGCCAGCACCGAGCCCATATCCCTCCAAACCCTTCCTATTCATATACCCATCCAAATGCCTCTTAAATGTTGCA
>NC_057739.1:44774939-44808704 GCF_004010195.1 Chiloscyllium plagiosum
AATATTCCAACAGTGGCCTAACCAATGTCCTGTACAGCCGCAACATGACCTCCCAACTCCTATACTCAATACTCTGACCAATAAAGGAAAGCATACCAAACGCCTCCTTCACTATCCTATCTACCTGCGACTCCACTTTCAAGGAGCTATGAACCTGCACTCCAAGGTCTCTTTGTTCAGCAACACTCCCTAGGACCTTACCATTAAGTGTTTTTGTCCTGCTAAAATTTGCTTTCTCAAAATGCAGCACCTCGCATTTATCTGAATTAAACTCCATCTGCCACTTCTCAGCCCATTCGCCCATCTGGTCCAGATCCTGTTGTAATCTGTGGAATTCTTTACTGCAGAGGGCTGCTGAGGCTGGGTCATTCAAAATATTCTAGGCTGAGATCAACTGCATTTTTATCAGAAAGGGAATCGAGAGTTGTGGGGGTGAGGCAGGAAAGTGAAGCTGAGGATGACCAGATCAGCTATGATCTCACTGAATGATGGAGCAGACTCGATGGGTTGAATGGCCTACATCTGCTGGTACATTTTATGGTTTTATTAAAGGATTCCATAATGATGGGAAATACAGCACATTGCAAAATATGGGGCTCCTTAATTTTCAGGATAAAACTGAGAACTTTACTACAATCTACATTTTGCTTCACAGTCCATCGATAATTTGTGGTGAGTTTGAGATTATTAAATTCCCAACCATTTACAGACCTTGAGTTTTAAAAACTCGGAGATTGACACCCCTTCTAGTTCATTCATTCTCTCTTTGCATCAGAGAGCTGTGGAAGTTCAGTCGTTGGGAATGTTTCAGTCGGAGACCTACTTGTTAAAAACACAGGGCTAGCAGAGGAAATGACAGTGAGGCAGTGGTTCAGCTACAATCTTGTAGAAACATAAAAAATAGCAGCAGGAGTAGGCCATTCGGCCCTTTGAACTTGCTCTATCGTTTAATAGGATCATGGCTGATCATCTACTCAGTTCCCTCTTCCGGCTTTCTCCACCACACCCTTTGATCCTTTTAGCCCTAAGACCTGGATCTAACTCCTTCCTGAAAACAATCAATGTTTTGGACTCAACCACTTTCTATGGGAGAGAATTCCACAGGCTCCCCCGTCTCTGGGTAAAGACATGGCTCCCCCGTCTCTGGGTAAAGACATGGCTCCCCCATCTTTGCGTAAAGACATGGCTCCCCCTCTCTGGGTAAAGACATGGTTCCCCCGTCTCTGGGTAAAGACATGGCTCCCCCCGTCTCTGGGTAAAAACATGGCTCCCTCCGTCTCTGGGTAAAGACATGGCTCCCTCCGTCTCTGGGTAAAGACATGGCTCCCCCCTCTCTGGGTAAAGACATGGCTCCTCCGTCTCTGGGTAAAGACATGGCTCCCCCTCTCTGGGTAAAGACATGGCTGCCCCCGTCTCTGGGTAAAGACATGGCTCCCCCCTCTCTGAGTAAAGACATGGCTCCCCCCTCTCTGGGTAAAGACATGGCTCCCCCCGTCTCTGGGTAAAGACATGGCTCCCCCCGTCTCTGGGTAAAAACATGGCTGCCCCCGTCTCTGGGTGAAGACATTTCTCCTCATCTCAATTGAATGGTAGAGAGAGTTCCAAGGGTTGAAATAATTTACTCCTGCTCCTACTTCTTAAATTCCTGTGTCCACGACAATAGACAATAGACAATAGGTGCAGGAGTAGGCCATTCAGCCCTTCGAGCCTGCATCGCCATTCAACATGATCGTGGCTGATCATTCCGAATCAGTATCCTGTTCCTGCCTTATCTCCATAAGCCTTGATTCCACTATCTTTGAGAGCTCTATCCAACTCTTTCTTAAATGAATCCAGAGACTGGGCCTCCACTGCCCTCTGGAGCAGAGCATTCCACACAGCCACCACTCTCTGGGTGAAGAAGTTTCTCCTCATCTCTGTCCTAAATGGTCTACCCCATATTTTTAAGCTGTGTCCTCTGGTTCAGCACTCACCCATCAGCGGAAACATGTTTCCTGCCTCCAGAGTGCCCAATCCTTTAATAATCTTATATGTCTCAATCAGATCCCCTCTCAGTCTTCTAAACTCAAGGGTATACAAGCCCAGTCGCTTCAGTCTTTCAGTGTACGGTAATCCTGCCATTCCAGGAATTGACCTCGTGAACCTACGCTGCACTCCCTCAATAGCCAGAATGTCTTTCCTCAGATTTGGAGACCAGAACTGTACACAGTACTCCAGGTGTAGTCTCACCAGGGCCCTGTACAGCTGCAGAAGCACCTCTTTGCTTCTATACTCAATCCCTCTTGTTATGAAGGCCAGCATGCTATTAGCCTTCTTCACTACCTACTGTACCTGCACACTTGCCTTCATAATTGAAGGTTTGTGCATTCCCTTCTGATTCCATCACAAACACATCTTCTCTTGTGGCAAGAGATGTGGGCCATGGGAGGTGAGATTCAGGAGTTTTCTGGCGTCTATGTGGGCAAGCCATTCAGATCTAACGGTTAGGAAGTCTACAAGAGATGGACTCACCCAACATCACACACAGACTGCAGCTCACCACCATCTCTCATGGGCAATTAAGGATGGGCAATAAATGTTGTCCCAGTCAGAAATGCTAACGTTGTGTGAGGAAATAGAAAGAGTCCAAATAAAGGGTGAGTAAAAGGAGCAGCAGACAGAGGGCAGAATTTGAAGAGTGTAGCAATTTCAAAGGGTTGTGGAGCTGGTCAGGTGTAGGAGCTGGTGTGACCAGTCTGAACCACAATGTGATTCATAATGTGGGGGGAGAGTGAGAGAATTTAGAAATTGCTACCAAAAAAAAGACCATTCGGCCTGTCGTGCCTGTGCTCATTCTATATTAGAGCTATACATTTATGTTTTGGGGTTGTGAAAGGCGCTAAGGAAATGCATGCTTTTTTTGTTAAAGTCTGTCCACGTCTGCTCTCTCCCTGCCATTGCTTCCTCTGTTATGAAGGAAAGGAAAGTTATTGCAGAGATTAAAACTGTGTTGATTTTTTCACACTATGTTAAAGATTGGAATGTGGAGCAGTTAAACCAGGGCACTGTATTCAAATCAGTTCCATTCAAATCACGGTCTGCTCAGTAGAAGGTGGAGGCAGGTAATTCCAGCAGAACCTGTGTTCAGAAGGAGGGTTACACACAACAAAGTGATTAAAATGAAAATCTGAAGGGAACCTTTTCCTGGGATTCCAGAACAGATACAGCATATATCATTATCAATATAATCTTTTATCCCATTTACTCTTGTGGGTTTATTGTTGTATTTCCCCTTAAACACATTGATGCCATTTCCCTAAACTACTGTGTGGTAAACAATTCCATCTGTTCTTCATTGTATTTCTCAGTATCTGTTTTGTATGTGTATACTTGCCCAAAAATGTGATTTATTTGTGTAAGATAAAAGGTACACGACTTGAAAGTCATAAAAGTTGCAATAAAACTCAAACATACAAACATGAGTCCGGAACAGGAGGAGGCCATTCGGCCCCCCTCCAATCTGCTTCACCATCCAAATGAGACTCTGCCTGATCTGATGACTCCACATTCCCTCCTATCCTCTCATAACCTATCACCTTCTTGCTTCTCAAGAATCTACCCACCTCTGCCTTTAACGATGAAGAGTCTACTCCCACAACTTTTGGAGAAGCGTTCCAAAGACTTATGACCTCTCTGTGAGAACAAAGTATCCTTCAGCTCTCTCTTAAACAGGTGACCCCTTATTTTTAAACTATGACCCAGCTCTCCCACAAGGTGAAACATCCTCTCCACATCCACCCAGTCAAGATCCTTCAGAACCTTGCATTTTTCAATTCTTAACCTTCTAACCTCCAGCAGATACAAGCCTTGCCTTTCCTCATAAGACAGTCACCTATTGCAGATATCAGCGAGGTAAAAACAATGACTGCAGATGCTGGAAACCAGATTCTGGATTGGTGGTGCTGGAAGAGCACAGCTGTTCAGGCAGCATCCAAGGAGCAGCGAAATCGACGTTTCGGGCAAAAGCCCTTCATCAGGAATAAAGGTCTCCAAGCTTCAGGCTCTCTGCCTTTATTCCTGATGAAGGGCTTTTGCCCGAAACGTCGATTTCACTGCTCCTTGGATGCTGCCTGAACTGCTGCGCTCTTCCAGCACCACCAATCCAGAATATTGCAGATATCCGTCTCAGAGACCTCTTCTGAACTGCTTCCCAATGCATTCACCTCTGTCCATAAATAAGAAGACCAATACTGTTCACAGATGTGATCTCACCAATGCCCTGTATAACTGAAACACAAGTCCTCTCTCTTTTTTTGATTCAATCGCTCTCCCGATCAAGAGGGAGGAGATGGTCCAGTGGTATTATCGCTGAATTGTTAATCCAGAGATCCAGGTAATATTCTGGGGACCTATGTTCAAATTCCCACCACGGCAGATGGTGGAATTTGAATTCAGTAAATATCCAGAATTCAGAATCTAGTGATGATCATGAATCGATTGTTGCAAAATCCCACCTGATTCACTAACGCCCTTTAGGGAAGGAAATCTGCTATCCTTACCTGGTCTAGCCTACATGTGATTCCAACAATGTGGTTGACTCTTAACTCCCCTCTGGGCAATTAGATTAGATTAGATTAGATTAGATTAGATTACTTTAGATTAGATTACTTTACAGTGTGGAAACAGGCCCTTCGGCCCAACAAGTCCACACCGACCCGCCGAAGCGCACCCACCCAGACCCATTCCCCTACATTTACCCCTGCACCTAACACTACAGGCAATTTAGCGTGGCCAATTCACCTAACCTGCACATTTTTGGAGTGTGGGAGGAAACCGGAGCACCCGGAGGAAACCCACGCAGACACGGGGAGAATGTGCAAACTCCACACAGTCAGTCGCCTGAGTCGGGAATTGAACCCGGGTCTCTGGCGCTGTGAGGCAGTAGTGCTAACCACCGTGCCACCGTGCCGCCCACAATTAGGGATGGGCTGGCCTCATTCCTTGAGTGAATAAAGAATAACATTCTGCTAGCTTTCCTGATTACCTGCTGTACCTGAATATTAATCTTCGGCGATTCACACATGAGGATACTCAGATCCCTCTGCATCTCAGGACTCTGTAAATTCTCACCATTTAGATGATATGCATCTTTTTTAAAATTCTTCCTGCCAAAATGAACAATTTTACATTTTCCCACATTGACTCCAAATAGCATGTCCCTATTTGAGGGTCCTCAAAATATTTGAGTTGTAATTGTCTCAATATGTGCAGTGTACATTCCTTGTCAGAGGTTCGACAGTTGCCCAGCTCCTCACTGTACTATGGAATGAAAGACCCCAGGCAGTGGTCTTTCCCCACTGCACCTTTACTGTGTCCCTCAGCACGTAGTCCTGGGCCTTGGAATGTGACAGGCTGCAACACTGGGTCAAGGTCAACTCTCTACACTGGAAGACCAACAGGTTTTGGGCAGACCAAGGAGCTGATGGTCCTCCAGGTGCAGTCGGTATTTGTCTCAGTGTGTTTCCCAAGGAACCGACTGTAGAACACAGGGTCCCGCATCACGGAGCTGCTTAGGACAGACCTCAACAAAAACCTACTGCCCCTGTAGGAAAGCGCTGCTGAGAAAGACCAGTCTTGGTGTTTGTTTGATAATTCCCTGTTGTATCCCTATTGATGCCTGTGCCCAAAGCTCTGAGATTACCTCCCATAAGCCTCCCTGTCTCTATCCCATTGGCCTCCTTGAAGACAATCCCTAAATTGAGCTTTTGGTCTCTGGTGTAATATCTCCTTAAGTGGCTCGGTGTAACATTTTGTTTTATAATGGTCCTGTGTAGTGGGATGGTTTGTTGTATAAATTGCTGTTATGTTAAAAATCACACAACACCAGGTTGGAGTCCAACAGGTTTAATTGGAAGCACTAGCTTTAAGAGCGCCTTCATCAGGTGGCTGTCCACAATGGTGCTCCGAAAGCTAGTGTGCTTCCAATTAAACCTCTTGGACTATAACCTGGTGATTTGTGATTGTACACCCCAGTCCAACACCGGCATAGAACATAGAACAGTACAGCACAGAACAGGCCCTTCAGCCCACGATGTTGTGCCGACCATTGATCCTCATGTATGCACCCTCAAATTTCTGTGACCATATGCATGTCCAGCAATCTCTTAAATGTCTCCAATGACCTCGCTTCCACAACTGCTGCTGGCAACGCATTCCATGCTCTCACAACTCTCTGTAAAGAACCCGCCTCTGACATCCCCTCTATACTTTCCTCCAACCAGCTTAAAACTATGACCCCTCGTGTTAGTCATTTCTGCCCTGGGAAATAGTCTCTGGCTATCGACTCTATCTACGCCTCTCATTACCTTGTATACCTCAATTAGGTCCCCTCTCTTCCTCCTTTTCTCCACCAAGGTTTTATAGAGCTGCAACAAGAGCTGCAACAAGACTCTTAAACTCAATCCCCCTGTTAATGAAAGCCAAAACACCATATGCTTTCTTAACAACCCTGTTCACTTGGGTGGCCATTTTAAGGGATCTATGTACCTGCACACCAAGATCCCACTGTTCCTCCACACTGCCAAGAATCCTATCCTTAATCCTGTACTCAGCTTTCAAATTTGACCTTCCAAAATACATCACCTCACATTTATCCAGGTTGAACTCCAAATCATTGTCGTTATGTGTTGTTCTAAGATTGTGGAACGATAGAGGACAGAAGGAGGCCACTCATGCCCTCATCCCTGTGTTTACTCCTCAAAGAGCTATCCAGTTTGGTCCAATCCCTTTGTTCCTTCATTATAGTCCTCCAGATTTTCACCTCTCAAATATATTTATCTAATTCTCTTTGAAAGTTCCAAATGAATCTGCTTCAAACGCCCCTAGTTTTGGGTTCTCCCACAAACAATACAACATTAATCATGTTGTTAAAATACTTGATTGACCGTAAACCTATCGGAAAAGCAGTATCGGAATTTTGGACTGAGGTGGGAGCAGGGTCAGGGGGATGATAGGACCTCTTGCGTTAAAGCAGAAGGTTGATATAAATTATGACAGACCCTGTTTCTGGATCTCTGCAAGGTTTAAATGAAACACATCTGGTTTCCCATTGCCATTCCCCCAGATTCACCTTCTTGGTCTCTGGGACACCGTGTAGAACCCAAGGCTGGGGTGAAAGGTCATGACACCCAGCCTGGGTGGGAGGAGCTTCCATGGGAGAACAGCACAGCCAATGAGAGGGCATCTCGATGTCACATGACCAAGGACACCACTTACACCTTCTCTTCAGGTAAGAAGACCCAGTTTCCTATTTGTGAAGAGGAAGATCCTGCCATTTAAAATTGAGGGGTGTTGAGGAATGAGGCGGATTCAACAAGGAAAATCAGTGAGATCTGCCATCCTTACCTGGTCTGACCTACGTGTGACTCCAGACGTATGACAATGGACTGGACTCTTCACTGCCCTCTGGCACTTAGGGATGGGCAATAGATGCTGGCATGGCTCGTGATATCCACGTAGCATTGATGAATAATTTTTAAAAAACTTATAGGCATGAGTTTCATGATCTCAATTTCCAACTGAACTCAAAATGGTAGGGAAAATGGAGCTTGTATTACTCTGGTTGGACCTGGGAGTACTATGAGCAGATCAGGGCACCACAGCCCACGAAGGATTTATTGGCCTTGGAGGGAGAGCAATGTAGGTTTACAGGAATGATACCTGGGCTTCAGAGGTTGCATTATGAAGAGAGATTATACAATTTAGGCCCGTTTTCTCTGGAATTCAGAAGGTTAAGGAGTGATCTGATCAAAGTCTCCAAGATATTAACGGGAAAAAACAGGGTAAATAAAGATAAACTATTTCCACTGGGGATTCTAGAACTAGGGGCGCAGTTTAAGAATTAGGGCCAGACAGTTCAGGAGAGATGTTAGGAAGCACAACTACACACAAAGGGTGGGAGATGTTTGGAATACTCTTCCACAAATGGTAATAAATGTTGGATTAGTTGGCCGTTTTAAATCTGAGAGAGAGAATTTTTTGTTAAGCACAGGTATTAAGGGATATGGGCCAAAGGCCACAGATCAGCCATGGTCTCGTTGTATATTGGGACAGGCTGGAGGGGCTGAATTGCCTACTCCTGTTCCTATTTTCTTTCATTACTTCAGAATGTCATTGCAATTGAAGCCAACAAAGTATTTACATCCTGGCGTGATGTAAGAAAAACTGCACCCATGATGATCATGTGATCGGATAGTAGTCCTGTCAGATCAATAATGGCCTGGACATCCTGACTCCCTCCCTCCCGTCTCCCAGCCACTCCTCCTGTTCTTTCAAAGACTGACTGTGGAATCTTTAACGTTTTCCTGAGAGAGCAGGCTCTTTTGTGTCTCCTCTGACAGAGCAGCATTCCCTGTGTTGCCAACTCATGATCATGTCAGGCCTGACCACGTGACAAAGGGTCATGTGATTGCTCATGTGACACCCCACCTTGTAATCGTGTGTCAGTGCTCCCGCTGAGCCAGGTGTGACAAGTGTACTGTAGAGGGGAGGGCAGAGGCTGAAACTTGGTGTCAGGTTGTACTATGAGGTCAATAAGATGAAGAAGTGTCCATTTCAAACAGTAATTCTGTGGGACTTCCAGTGAAGTTCCAGCTCCTGCTGTTTGAGAAAGGCATTTTGTGTGTGTACTTGTTTAGTGTGTTTATTCTGTACAGGAAGTGAACAGTTGAGTCAAAATAAAGTTAATGGTGGTGTACAGACTGTGAGTTGTTAAAAATAATTACTTCCACAACAGCATTTTGTCAGTGAATTTGGCTTTAATGGGATTAACACTGCATCCTTGAACTGTGTCTCTAATGCGGCTGAGATTCCTTGTCAGATTGGTGGAGAGTATGGTGACCATAAGAGGAGCTATTTGATGCATTGATTTACTCTGAACGTTTCAGTATCCAGCACCATGGCGTTGCTCAGACTTTGCTCTGCGATATACCATTTTCCCACCATTCACTTGGGGCCAGCTGATGCAGTTTATTTCTCTGACCTCTCCCGACCCCTTGCTCTGCCTGGCACTTCTGGAGTGGCAATGGGCAAAACTCCAGCTCTCACAGCTGTTCAGTGAATGCCCCTTGCATCGGGCACCCAGTGGCATTGCTGGAACCACAAGCCAAGCTCCTTTGCTGGGAGAGAGGCAGCAGTGACCTGTCCTAAATGCCTCCTTTCCCATATTCCCTCATCAACACCTTCCCTCCAATTCCTTTTCTCTCCTGTGCGTTTCCAGTTCACCCTCCCCCCCCCCCCCCCCCCCCGCCACCATGACCTCATTCTTCCCAATCTCTCCAAACCCCTCGAGCCCTCCGGAATACCCGCACTCGCTCAATTCTGGTCCCTCGAATCATAGAGCCCCCGCGGCATGGAAACAGGCCATTCTGCCCAAGGTACCCACACTGACCCTCCAAAGAGCATCACACCCAGGCCCACTCCACCATTTCCCATGGCCAATCCACCCTAACCTGTACATCCCAAGACACTGTGGGACAACTTAGCACAGCCAATCCACCCTAACCTGCACATCCCTGGGCACTATGGGACAATTTAGCATGGCCAATCCACCCTGACCTGCACATCCCAGGACACTGTGGGACAATTCAGCATGGCCAATCCACCCTAACCTGTACACCTTTGGACTGTGGGAGGAGACTGGAGCACTTGGAGGAGTCAATAGATGTGAAGTTGGAAAAGCACAGAGGGCCAGACAGCATCCGAGGAGCAGTAAGGTCAACATTTCTCTCGAAGGGGTTTTGGGCCGAAATGTTGACTTTCCTGCTCCTCAGATGCTGTCTGACCCACTGTGTCCTTCCAGCTCCAAACCTATTGTGTCCGGCTTCCAGCATCTGCAGTCCTTACTGTCTCCAGCGCTCAGAGAAAACCCACGCAGACACAGGGAGAACAAGCAAACTCCACACCCCATCCCCACCCCCAACCTCCTCTCATTTATCTCTCCACCCTTCAGGCACTCTGCCTGTATTCCTGATGAAGGGCTTTTGCCCGAAACGTCAATTTTACTGCTCCTCGGATGCTGCCTGAACTACTGTGCTTTTCCAGCACCACTCTAATCTAAACTCTGCACAGACAGTCGCGCCCCCCCGCCCCCGAGGCTGGAATTGAACCTGGGGTCCCTGGCGTTGTGGGGCAGTAGGGCTAACCACTGAGCCTTGAGCATCTTTGACTCCACCAACTGGTGATACCTTGGAAGGTGGCTATAAAAATGCAAATTGCGCAAGGCAGGATAAGCTCAGCTTGGGCCTGCGGGAGTTTAGAAACTGTACCACCTGATTGTGTGTGTTTCGATCAGGTCGCGAGGGATTGTGACAGGGTGCGCGTGGACAGTGCGAGAGGCTAGAACGGGAAATTCTTCTAAAAATAAGGAGTCAGCTGTTTCTGATGGAGATTATGTGAAGGCTTTTCCCCAAAGGGGTCATCGGTCTTTGAAAAGGTGGTGGAAACACAGTCTTTTAAGGCAGAGGTGGGTGGGATTCTTGATAAGTGAGGGGGAGAGGGAGGAGGTGAGGGGAGGGTGTTGGGAGTAGGCCGGACTTGAGGAATCAGGTCAGTCGCAACGTTATTGAATGGTGTAGCAGCAGAGGGCCCGAACGACCAACTCCTGATTGGTTTGTTCACTTGACTGTGCCTTCAGCTTCTTCACTCCATTGAGTGGGTCACGTTCACGTTGGCAGCACCCTGGCCTCTGAGCCACGAGGTTCTGGGTTCGTCTCATTCCAGGAATAGTACACCAGAGACCAGGCTGACAGCCTGGTGCAGGGCTGAGGCACGGAAGGGTTGGCCTTTCAGGTGGCAGGTTAATCTGAGACCCCAGGGGCCCTTCAAGGAGATGTATGAGCTCCCATGGCACTAGAGTGAAGACAAGCAGGGAGGTTACCACCGTGAAAATAAACAGACCATCATTATCGTGTTCCTATGGGATCTTGCTGTGTGGAACTTGTCTGCTCTGTTTCCTGCATCACAACAGTCAATGCACTTTAAAATACCTCATTGGCCGGCAAGTACTTTGGGATGTCCTGACATCTTGGAAGATGGCATCAGGAATTGTTTGATTGAACCTAAATGGCTCCCCAGTTGATGTTAGGAGGAGCTTGTGTTGGGAAGGTGGGTGTTGGGAAGTGGGGCATTTGGAGGTGAAATCCCAAGGGGGCGTGCCCTCAGGAGAGGCAGGTTTGGAGTTGCCAGAGGGCCAGTATGTTTGAGGTGTACATTGACTCTAGTTCCTTTCTGTTGCAGAGTCAGCCTCTCTCGCCCCAAGCTCAGCCAGTGATGAAGATTGCATCCTATCCCCAGTCTCCACGCCTGGCTTCCCTTGGGAGCGATTCCAGAACGTGTATGATCTGTGCCACCTCTCCTCCAGCTTTTCCTCCCCTCTCCTGATGGATAAAGCCGATTTGTACGGAGCCCGCGTTTCGGGACCCTTGGAGATTGACCAACCGATCGACTACAGCACCCACTACAGCTCAGCATCCAGCTCCTACAACTGCATCAAGTGTAACAAGGTAACAGCAGCTGAAGTCACTCCAGGAGAAGGTCCACAATGTTCCAGCTCATTGTTGACAGGTGCACGTCACAGCCCCAGCCTGTTTTAGCGAAATGTTGTCTCTGTGGGTAACAGCCTTATTCCAGGGAGCTGAGTGTGTGACTGAGGATGTGCTGTCCTACTGGAGCTGCTGTCTGTGTTAAACTACCTATTGCCCTCTTCCTTTCATGAGATTTGGGCATTCCTGCAAAGGCCAGCAATTATTGCCCATCCCTAATTGCCCAGAGGGCAGTTAAGAGTCAACCACATCACTGTGGGTCTGCAGTCACATGTGGCCAGACCAGGTAAGGATGACTGTTTCCTTCCCTGAAGAACATTATATTGATGATCTTTGTCATGGTTTCTATGACTGAGACCAGCTTTCAATTCCAAATTTAACAGTAATTTAAGTAATAAGTACTTAAATTTCAACTGCCCGAATGAAATTCAAACCCATGTCACAGAGTCTTAGAAAGCTACAGGACAAAGGCCCTTCAGCCCATTGAGTCTGTGCTGGTCAATAACAACTACATAACTATTCTAATCCCATTTGCTAGCACTGAGCGTTGTAAGGCTTGGCATCACTGGTGCACATCTAAATCCTTCATCAATGTGATGCTGGTTCCTCCTTCTCCCACCACCACAGGCAGTGAGTTCCAGATCCCACCACTCTCTGGGTGAAAAGATTTTTCTCACATCCCCTCTAAATCTCCTTCCCATTCCCTTCAATCTATGCCCGGGCTCACTGATCCCTCTATCAATGGGAAATCTTCCTTCCTGTCTGTGCTCCTTATAATGTTATTCACCTCAATCATGTCCCCCCCTCAATCTTCTCTGCTTTAAGGAAAACAACCCCAGTCCGTCCAAACTCTCTTCATCACTGAAACTTTCCAGCCCAGACACCATCCTGATAAATCTCCTCTGTCCCTCTCCAGTGGTATCATATCCCCCCATAATGTGGATTCCAGAACTGCACACTGTCGCTGAGGCTTAGTCAACATTTTATATAATTCCAGCATCACCTCCCTGCTCTGAAACACTATGCCTCGGCCAATATATGTCTTCTTAACCCATCCCCCATGGGGAAGACAGTAGAGCAACAATGGCTGGAGTTTCTGGGTGTAATTGAGGACACAGTACAGAGGTTCTTCCCAAAGAAAGGATGGATGTCAAAGGAAGTCAGGAAATGTATCATAGAAAAAGAGAGAGCCTATAAAGTGGCCAAGAGCACTGGGAAATCAGAAGATTGAGAGGACTACAAAAACAAACAGAGGATAACAAAGAGAGAAATAAGGAAGGAGAGGATCAAATATGAAGGTAGGCTAGCCAGTAATATTAGAAATGATAGTAAAAGTTTCTTTCAATACATAAGAAACAAACAAGAGGCAAAAGTAGACATTGGGCTGCTCCAAATTTATGCAGGAAGGCTTGTGCTGGGAGATAAGGAAATAGCTGGAGAACTTAATAAATACTTTGTGTCAGTCTTCACAGTGGAAGACATGAGTAATATCGCAACAATTAAGGAGGGTCAAGGGGCAGAGTTGAATATGGTAGCCTTTACAAAAGAGAAAGTGCTAGAAAAGCGAAAAGTTCTAAAAATTGATAAGTCTCCTGGCCCGGATGGGCTACATCCTAGAGTTCTGAGGGAGGTGGCTAGGGAAATAGCAGAGGCGTTGGTTGTAATCTTTCAAAAATCACTCGAGTCAGGGAAAGTCCCAGATGATTGGAAAATCGCTGTTGTAACCCACTTGTTCAAGAAAGGATCAAGACAAAAGATGGAAAATTATAGGCCGATTAGCCTAACCTCTGTTGTAGGTAAAATTCTAGAATCCACCGTTAAGGATGAGATTTCTAAATTGTTAGAAGTGCAGGGTCAGATTAGAACAAGTTGGCATGGAGGTTGTGCCTGACAAACCTGTTAGAATTCTTTGAAGAGGTAACAAGTAGGTTAGACCAGGTAAACCAAGTGGATGTTATCTACCTAGGCTTCCAAAAAGCTTTTGATAAGGTGCCTCATGGGAGGCTGCTGAATAAGGTAAGGCCCCATAGTGTTTGAGGTGAACTACTGGCCTTGTATGAGGATTGGCTGTCTGACAGAAGGCAGAGAGTTGGAATAAAAGGTTCTTTTTCGGAATGGCAGATAGTGACAAGTGGTGTCCCACAGGCTTCAGTGTTGGGGTCGCAGCTGTTCACTTTATATAATAATGATCTGGATGAAGGGACTGGGGGCATTCTGGTGAAGTCTGCCAATGATACGAAGTTAGGTGAACAGTACAGAGGAGGTGGGGAGGCTGCAGAAAGATTTAGACAATTTAGGAGAGTGGTCCAGGAAATGGCTGATGAAACTCAATGTGAGCAAATGCAAGGTCTTGCACTTTGGAAAAAAGAACACAGACATGGACTATTTTCCAAACGGTGAGAAATATCATAAAGTCAAAGTACAAAGGGATCTGGGAGTGCTAGTCCAGGATTCTCGAAAGGTTGACTTGCAGGTTGAGTCCATGGTTAAGAAAGCAAATGTAATGTTGTCATTTATCTCAAGAGGGTTGGAATGTAAAAGCAGTGATGTGCTACTGATACTTTGTAAAGCTCTGGTTAGGCCCCATTTGGAGTACTGTGTCCAGTTTGGGCCCCACCCCTCAGGAAGGACATACTGGCACTGGAGTGTGTCCAGAGGAGATTCACATGGATGATCCCTGGAATGGTAGGCCTAACAACATACGATGAATGGCTGAGGATCCTGGGATTGTATTCATTAGAGTTTAGAAGGTTGAGGGGCGATCTAATAGAAACTTACAAGATAATGAGTGGCTTAGAAAAGGTGGATGCTGGGAAGTTGTTTCCGTCAGGCGGAGAGACTAGGACCTGTGGGTACAGCCTAAGAATTAGAGGGGATCAATTTAGAACGGAAATGAGGAGACATTTCTTCAGCCAGAGAGTGGTGGGCCTGTGGAATTCATTGCCACGGAGTGCAGTGGAGGCTGGGACGTTAAATGTCTTCAAGGCAGAGATTGATAAATTTTTAATCTCGCAAGGAATTAAGGGATACGGGGAGAGTGTGAGTAAGTGGAGTTGAAATGCCCATCAGCCATGATTGAATGATGGAGTGGACTTGATGGGCCAAATGGCCTTACTTCCACTCCTATGTCTTATGGTCTTAACCATGTTATCCCGCTGTCCTGATACTTTAAGGGACTGGTGGACATGATGAAGGGCTTATACCCGAAACATTGAATCTCTTGCTCCTCTGATGCTGCCTGACCTGCTGTGCTTTTCCAGCACTACATTCGCGATTCTGGTGGACATGGGCTCCAAGTTCCCTCTGATCCTCAGTGCTTCCCAGGGTCCTACTATTGATCATGGATTCCCTTGCCTAGTTTGTCCTGCCCAAGTGCATCACCCTCACACTTACCCAGATTGAATCCCATTGTCACTGATCAGCTCATCTGACCAGCCCGTCTATATCCACCTCTAATCTAAGCCTATCCTCCTAATTGTTCAACACCTTGCCAATTTTCCTACCGTTCACAAACTTACTGATCACCTCACCTTATTCAAGTCAAAATGATTTATATTCACCTCAAACAGCAAGGGCCCCAGCACTGATCCTTTAGGAGCCTCAGTGGACACAGTGGGATACTGTCTGCAGAACATTGTCCTGAGCCTGGGTTTATCATTCTCATGAGCTGACCGTTCAGGAGCAGGCGAGTGCTCCCTGATATGCTGGTCAATGCTGATCCTTCGACCCACACCCCATAAAGGAGACGTCCTGTCAATGGTGTTAGTGGGATCTTGCTTTGCCCAAAGTGGCAGTTGTGATTGACTCACAGCTGATGATTCACATACACTTTGGCAGGTGTGTCAATGCTTAGGGGTGTCCAGAGATCCTGGAAGATCCTAGAGACGGGAACTATTTTTTAGAAGGTGTCTGTGATTTTTCTTTTTCAAAGGGAAAAGTAAATCCGACCCCATCCGTGGGGATACTGGGATTTCCTTGGTTTGATCACCATCACCGGTGAGACGCAGACTGATACACCTTCCCTCCCTCAGGATACCAGCCTCCATACATACCCCAGGTCGCACTGAGAATAAACAAATAAATGAACGAATGAATTGATGAACGAATGAATTGATGAACGAATGAATTGATGAATGGACAAATGAATGAACAAACAAACGAATGAGAGAACAAATGAAGAACGAACGAATGAATGAACCTAGACCATTACAGCACAGCACAGGCCCTTTGGTCCTTAATGTTGCGCCGACCTGTGAAACCAATCTGAAGCCCATCTCACCTACACTATTCCATTATCATCCATATGTTTATCCAGTGACCATTTAAATGCCCTTAAAGTTGGCAAGTCCACTACTGTTGTAGGCAGTGTGTTCCATGCCCCTACTACTCTCTGAGTAAAGAAATTACCTCTGTCATCCATCCTATATCTATCACCCCTCAATTTGACGCTATGTTCCCTTGTACTAGCCGTTAACATCCGAGGAAAAAGGCTCTCACTGTCCACCCATCTAACTCTCTTGTTTATATTATGTATCCCAATTAAGTCACCTCTCAATCTCCTTCTCTCTAATGAAAACAGCCTCAAGTCCCTTAGCTTTTCCTCCTAAGACCTTCCCTCCACACCAGGCAACATCCCAGTAAATCTCCTCTGAACCCTTTCCAGAGCTTCCACGTCCTTCCTATAATACAGTGACCAGAACTGTACGCATTACTTCAATTGCAGCTGCACCAGAGTTTTGTACAGCTGCAGCATGACCTTGTGACTCTGAAAATCAATCTCTCTACCAATAAAGACTAACAGACCATATGCCTTCTTAACAACCCTATCAAACTGGGTGGCAGCTTTCAAGGATCTCTGTACCTGGCCACCGAGATCTCCCTGCTCATCTACACTACCAAAAATCTTACCATTAGCCCAGTACTCTGCATTCCTGTTACTCCTTCCAAATAAAAGAATGAATGAATGAACAGGTGAATTAATTCCCTGGGGAGGGGCTCTATGTTGAGATCCCTGTATTAATGAGCCCAATTCCCCAACCAGGTATTCTCCACTGCCCATGGTCTTGAGGTCCATGTCAGGAGGTCACACAGTGGGATTCGACCTTATGCCTGTGAGCTGTGTGGGAAGACGTTTGGTCATGGAGTCAGTCTGGAGCAGCACATGAACATTCACTCACAGGTACCCGGCACGGACTGTGTAACAACATCAAAGGTCGGGGGGGGCTTCGGGATGAGTAACATCCAAACACACCGGGGTTGGGGAAGAGGGCATAGTGGGGGAGGGGGCTACACACCAGTGAGAGTCAGCCCCTTCAGGAGCGGGTGGGGGACCCCATATCCTAGTGAGAGTCAGCCCCTTCAGGAGCGGGTGGGGGACCCCATATCCTAGTGAGAGTCAGCCCCTTCAGGAGAGGGAGGGTGACCCCATACCCCAGTGAGAGTCAGCCCCTTCAGGAGAGGGAGGGGGACCCCGTACCCCAGTGAGAGTCAGCCCCTTCAGGAGAGGGAGGGGGACCCCGTACCCCAGTGAGAGTCAGCCCCTTCAGGAGAGGGAGGGGGACCCCGTACCCCAGTGAGAGCAGCCCCTTCAGGAGAGGGAGGGGGACCCCGTACCCCAGTGAGAGCAGCCCCTTCAGGAGAGGGAGGGGGACCCCGTACCCCAGTGAGAGCAGCCCCTTCAGGAGAGGGAGGGGGACCCCGTACCCCAGTGAGAGCAGCCCCTTCAGGAGAGGGAGGGGGACCCCGTACCCCAGTGAGAGCAGCCCCTTCAGGAGAGGGAGGGGGACCCCGTACCCCAGTGAGAGCAGCCCCTTCAGGAGAGGGAGGGGGACCCCGTACCCCAGTGAGAGCAGCCCCTTCAGGAGAGGGAGGGGGACCCCGTACCCCAGTGAGAGCAGCCCCTTCAGGAGAGGGAGGGGGACCCCGTACCCCAGTGAGAGCAGCCCCTTCAGGAGAGGGAGGGGGACCCCGTACCCCAGTGAGAGCAGCCCCTTCAGGAGAGGGAGGGGGACCCCGTACCCCAGTGAGAGCAGCCCCTTCAGGAGAGGGAGGGGGACCCCGTACCCCAGTGAGAGCAGCCCCTTCAGGAGAGGGAGGGGGACCCCGTACCCCAGTGAGAGCAGCCCCTTCAGGAGAGGGAGGGGGACCCCGTACCCCAGTGAGAGCAGCCCCTTCAGGAGAGGGAGGGGGACCCCGTACCCCAGTGAGAGCAGCCCCTTCAGGAGAGGGAGGGGGACCCCGTACCCCAGTGAGAGCAGCCCCTTCAGGAGAGGGAGGGGGACCCCGTACCCCAGTGAGAGCAGCCCCTTCAGGAGAGGGAGGGGGACCCCGTACCCCAGTGAGAGCAGCCCCTTCAGGAGAGGGAGGGGGACCCCGTACCCCAGTGAGAGCAGCCCCTTCAGGAGAGGGAGGGGGACCCCGTACCCCAGTGAGAGCAGCCCCTTCAGGAGAGGGAGGGGGACCCCGTACCCCAGTGAGAGCAGCCCCTTCAGGAGAGGGAGGGGGACCCCGTACCCCAGTGAGAGCAGCCCCTTCAGGAGAGGGAGGGGGACCCCGTACCCCAGTGAGAGCAGCCCCTTCAGGAGAGGGAGGGGGACCCCGTACCCCAGTGAGAGCAGCCCCTTCAGGAGAGGGAGGGGGACCCCGTACCCCAGTGAGAGCAGCCCCTTCAGGAGAGGGAGGGGGACCCCGTACCCCAGTGAGAGCAGCCCCTTCAGGAGAGGGAGGGGGACCCCGTACCCCAGTGAGAGCAGCCCCTTCAGGAGAGGGAGGGGGACCCCGTACCCCAGTGAGAGCAGCCCCTTCAGGAGAGGGAGGGGGACCCCGTACCCCAGTGAGAGCAGCCCCTTCAGGAGAGGGAGGGGGACCCCGTACCCCAGTGAGAGCAGCCCCTTCAGGAGAGGGAGGGGGACCCCGTACCCCAGTGAGAGCAGCCCCTTCAGGAGAGGGAGGGGGACCCCGTACCCCAGTGAGAGCAGCCCCTTCAGGAGAGGGAGGGGGACCCCGTACCCCAGTGAGAGCAGCCCCTTCAGGAGAGGGAGGGGGACCCCGTACCCCAGTGAGAGCAGCCCCTTCAGGAGAGGGAGGGGGACCCCGTACCCCAGTGAGAGCAGCCCCTTCAGGAGAGGGAGGGGGACCCCGTACCCCAGTGAGAGCAGCCCCTTCAGGAGAGGGAGGGGGACCCCGTACCCCAGTGAGAGCAGCCCCTTCAGGAGAGGGAGGGGGACCCCGTACCCCAGTGAGAGCAGCCCCTTCAGGAGAGGGAGGGGGACCCCGTACCCCAGTGAGAGCAGCCCCTTCAGGAGAGGGAGGGGGACCCCGTACCCCAGTGAGAGCAGCCCCTTCAGGAGAGGGAGGGGGACCCCGTACCCCAGTGAGAGCAGCCCCTTCAGGAGAGGGAGGGGGACCCCGTACCCCAGTGAGAGCAGCCCCTTCAGGAGAGGGAGGGGGACCCCGTACCCCAGTGAGAGCAGCCCCTTCAGGAGAGGGAGGGGGACCCCGTACCCCAGTGAGAGCAGCCCCTTCAGGAGAGGGAGGGGGACCCCGTACCCCAGTGAGAGCAGCCCCTTCAGGAGAGGGAGGGGGACCCCGTACCCCAGTGAGAGCAGCCCCTTCAGGAGAGGGAGGGGGACCCCGTACCCCAGTGAGAGCAGCCCCTTCAGGAGAGGGAGGGGGACCCCGTACCCCAGTGAGAGCAGCCCCTTCAGGAGAGGGAGGGGGACCCCGTACCCCAGTGAGAGCAGCCCCTTCAGGAGAGGGAGGGGGACCCCGTACCCCAGTGAGAGCAGCCCCTTCAGGAGAGGGAGGGGGACCCCGTACCCCAGTGAGAGCAGCCCCTTCAGGAGAGGGAGGGGGACCCCGTACCCCAGTGAGAGCAGCCCCTTCAGGAGAGGGAGGGGGACCCCGTACCCCAGTGAGAGCAGCCCCTTCAGGAGAGGGAGGGGGACCCCGTACCCCAGTGAGAGCAGCCCCTTCAGGAGAGGGAGGGGGACCCCGTACCCCAGTGAGAGCAGCCCCTTCAGGAGAGGGAGGGGGACCCCGTACCCCAGTGAGAGCAGCCCCTTCAGGAGAGGGAGGGGGACCCCGTACCCCAGTGAGAGCAGCCCCTTCAGGAGAGGGAGGGGGACCCCGTACCCCAGTGAGAGCAGCCCCTTCAGGAGAGGGAGGGGGACCCCGTACCCCAGTGAGAGCAGCCCCTTCAGGAGAGGGAGGGGGACCCCGTACCCCAGTGAGAGCAGCCCCTTCAGGAGAGGGAGGGGGACCCCGTACCCCAGTGAGAGCAGCCCCTTCAGGAGAGGGAGGGGGACCCCGTACCCCAGTGAGAGCAGCCCCTTCAGGAGAGGGAGGGGGACCCCGTACCCCAGTGAGAGCAGCCCCTTCAGGAGAGGGAGGGGGACCCCGTACCCCAGTGAGAGCAGCCCCTTCAGGAGAGGGAGGGGGACCCCGTACCCCAGTGAGAGCAGCCCCTTCAGGAGAGGGAGGGGGACCCCGTACCCCAGTGAGAGCAGCCCCTTCAGGAGAGGGAGGGGGACCCCGTACCCCAGTGAGAGCAGCCCCTTCAGGAGAGGGAGGGGGACCCCGTACCCCAGTGAGAGCAGCCCCTTCCCCCATGCACACAGGTACTCAGAGTCTATCCCCATGCACACAGGTACGCAGAGTCTATCCCCATGCACACAGGTATGCAGAGTCTATCCCCATGCACACAGGTACTCAGAGTCTATCCCCATGCACACAGGTACGCAGAGTCTATCCCCATGCACACAGGTATGCAGAGTCTATCCCCATGCACACAGGTACGCAGAGTCTATCCCCATGTACACAGGTACTCAGAGTCTATCCCCATGCACACAGGTACGCAGAGTCTATCCCCATGCACACAGGTATGCAGAGTCTATCCCCATGCACACAGGTACGCAGAGTCTATCCCCATGCACACAAGTACTCAGAGTCTATCCCCATGCACACAGGTACGCAGAGTCTATCCCCATGCACACAGGTATGCAGAGTCTATCCCCATGCACACAGGTACGCAGAGTCTATCCCCATGCACACAGGTACTCAGAGTCTATCCCCATGCACACAGGTATGCAGTGTCTATCCCCATGCACACAGGTATGCAGAGTCTATCCCCATGCACACAGGTACGCAGAGTCTATCCCCATGCACACAGGTATGCAGAGTCTATCCCCATCCACACAGGTACTCAGAGTCTATCCCCATGCACACAGGTACTCAGAGTCTATCCCATGCACACAGGTACGCAGAGTCTATCCCCATGCACACAGGTATGCAGAGTCTATCCCCATGCACACAGGTACTCAGAGTCTATCCCCATGCACACAGGTACGCAGAGTCTATCCCCATGCACACAGGTACGCAGGGAAATACCTGCAGTTAGACCTGAACATGCATGATTTCTCTCGGTAAACTGAGGACTGAGAGTAAATAAAATCTTTCACTTGTATAGCAACCTTCCTGAGCTGTAGCTTTGGAGCTGATTGTAATATTATGTTTAAACACAGTCCCTCCTGTAATGTCAGAATCATAGCAGATCTGTTAAACGCCAAGCTGATGGTAAATTTGGTCTGAAATATTGATGACACACGTGATTCCGGAAGTCAGCAGATGAATGCTTGCCTGAACATCAGCTCCCCTTGCTCACCTTGGTACCACCTGTAGCTCAGACACAGATTCTCTTCACCTGTTGGTCGTTTAGGGCCTCCTGTGGGTGAACTGGAAGTGTCCCTAACTCTGGTCAAGGAGGCCTGGATTCAAGTCGTACCTGATCCAGAGGTGTGTAATAACATCACTGAACAGAGGAATAGGAAAATATCTCACTAAAGATAGTGGTGTCCAGTCACTTGAGCTCAGAAATAGAGCCTGACACAGCAAGTGCTGAAGGAGTGCTGTGTATTTCAGTTGTGTGCAGATATTGGACATTAACATGTGTGACCTAGTCAATAAAGACAGACTGAAACAGGTTATATGGGATTTTTGTGGCTGCACATTCAGAAAATACATCTCTGTAAATAAATGTTTATGAAGGTAAAACAGATGGATTCAATCTTAAACTCCTCGCCTGACTCACAGCAATTAATCTCCACTTTGAAATGACAGTTTAAAGATTGACCCTGTTTACCCTCTGACATCAGTGTCAATAATCTCTTGGCTGCTACCTCAATTCAAACAGGAGGAGGCCATTCGGCCTTCGACTCTAGCCCACTAATCAATCAGATCATGGTGGATCTAATGTTAAACTCACTCTATATTCCTGTATATCCCTGATAATCAGACAGTCATATGGATCTATCATACAGTAAAAGGCCCTTTGGCCCATTGGGTCTGTGCCAGTCAATAATAACTCCCTAACTATTGTAATCACATTTCCCAGCACTTGGCCCATAGCCTGGGCATCGCAAATGCACATCGAAATCCTTCTTCAATGTGATGAGGATTTCAGCCCCTCCATCCCTCACAGGCAGCGAGTTCCAGATTCCCCACCACCCTCTATGAGTGTCGGATGGAGTTTAATTTAGATAAATGTGAGGTGCTGCATTTTGTAAAGGCAATTCAGGACAGGACTTATACATGTAATGGTAAAGTCCTGGGCAGTGTTGCTTAACAAAGAGACCTTGGAGTGCAGAATCATATTTGCTTGTAAATGGAGTCTCAGGTAGATAGGATACTAAGGCGCCATTTGGTATGCTTTCCTTTATTGGTCAAAATATTGAGTTTCGGAGTTGGGAGGTCATTTTGTGGCTGTACAGGACATTGTTTAGGCAATTAATGGAATACTGTGTGCAATTCTGATCTCCCTGCTACAGGAAAGATGTTGTGAAACTTGATAGGGCTCAGAAAAAATTTCCAAAGATGTTGCCAGAGTTGGAGGGTTTGAGCTATAGGGAGAGGCTGAACAGGCTGGGGCTGTTTTCCCTGGAACGTCGGAGGCTGAGGGGTGACCTTATAGAGGTTTACAAAATTATGAGGGGCATGGATAGGATAAATAGACAAAATCTCTTCACTGGGGTGGGGAAGTCCAGAACTAGCGGGCATAGGTTTAAGGTAAGAGGGGAAAATTTTTAAAGTGATACGCAGAGACTGGTACATGTATGGAATGAGCTTCCAGAGGAAGTGGAGGAGGCTGGTACAATTACAGCATTTAAAAGGCATCTGGATGGGTCTATGGATAGGAAGCGGGTTATGAGCCAAATGCTGGCAAATGGGACTAGATTGGGTTGGGATATCTGGTCGGCATGGACGAGTTGGACCGAAGGGTCTGCTTCCATGCTGTACATCTCTATGACTCTATGCTAACCTTTGGCATTGCAGGAATTAAACCCACATTGTTGGGGCCACTCTGTATTAGAAACCAGCTGTCTGGCCAATTGAGCAAACTGAACCCCTTTAACCTATCTAGCCTTTACTTGTGAGGTAATCTTGATGTCCTGGCTCCAATACACATCTCTTAAGCAAGGTTAATCAAGGATATTATCTGGTCATTGCTTCATGGATGTTTGTGGGATCTACCTGTGCACAAAATGGCGGTGGTGTTCCTATATTGAAACAAAGGCTGTGTCTCAAAGAATTGCATTGGCGGCACTCTGGCTCAATGGTTAGCACTGCTGCCTCACAGCTCCAGGGACTCAGGTTTGATTCCAGCTTCGGGTGACTGCCTGTGTGGAGTTTGCACATTCTCCCCGTGTCTGCGTGGGTTTCCTCCAACAGTCCAAAGATGTGCAGGTTAGGGTGGATTGGCCATGGGAAATTGCCCATAGTGTTCAGAGCTGTGTAGACTTGGTGGATTGGCTGTGGGAAATGTCGGGGTTAAGGGAAGAGGGTGAGGGGGGGTGGGATGCTCTTCAGAGGGTTGGTGTGAACTCGATAGGCTGAATAGCCTGCCTCCACACTGTAGGGATGTAACTGGCTGTGAAGTGTCTCGGGAGGCCGTGAGGAGAGAGTCTGAGCTCGGTTTGTTTCACTCGGGGTTTTTCTGGTTTGTTTATTTCCAGGAGAGAAGCCTCACAAGTGCCAGGTGTGCGGGAAATCCTTCAGCCAAAGCTCCAACCTCATTACCCACAGCCGCAAGCATTCAGGCTTCAAACCTTTCGGCTGTGAACTCTGCACCAAAGGTTTTCAGCGCAAGGTGGATCTCCGGCGTCATCGGGAGACCCAGCACGGGATGAAGGTGTAGGAGCAAGCAGCCATCCCGCATGGGTCGGAGTGGGTGGACGTACAGTCAACTGGCCATGCCCTTTGGAATGTTCTGGAGAGCCACTCTGTTTCAGGGCATTTAGGGGTTTGGCCACAAATACTGGAACATCTGATCCCTCTGTGCTGTCGCCCATTCTCACCTTCTCTGTCATTACTCCAGAGGTGGTCTGTGTGATTTTGGAGTTAATGTCAATGTCATAGAGTCATAGAGATGTACAGCATGGAAACAGACCCTTCAGTCCAACTCATTCATTATGACCAGATATCTGAAATAAATCTAGTCCCATTTGCCAGCACTTGACCCATATCCCTCTAAACCCTTCCTATCATCCTTGATTATCCGAAAGTCAATTATCCGAATAAGTCTGCAAGATGCCAATGCTTGGCTAAACTGTGTTATCTGGCATCCGATTATCCGAACATTCGATTATCTTAACAAAATACTCTCCATCCATGTCGTTCGGACAATCAAGGCTCCTCTCTATCCATCCAGATGCCCTTTAAATGTTGCAATTGTACCAGCCTCTATCACTTCCTCTGGCAGCTCATTCCGTACACGCAACACCCTCTACGTGAAAAAGATGCCCCTTAAGTCCTTTTAAAATCTTCCCCTCGCCACCCTAAATCTATGCCCTCTAGTTCTGGACTCCCCCACTCCAGGAAAAAGTCCTTGTCTATTCACCATATCCAAGCCCCTCATGATTTTATAATCCTCTAAAAGGTCACCCCTTAGCCTCCGACGCTCCTGGGAAAACAGCCCCAGGCCTGTTCAGCCTCTCCCTATAGTTTAAACCCTCCAACTCTCCCAACATCGTTGTAAATCTTAACTGAACCCTTTCAAGTTTCACAACATCCTTCTGATAGGATGGAGACCAGAATTGCACGCAAAATTCCAAAAGTGGCCTAAGCAATGTCATCAGGCATTGTTACCACCAAAATGGAGCAGGCTGATCACTCTCAGGCGATCACCCTCCTCTCTAACCTTACAACCTCTGTCAGCGCCTAAAATCCTTCAACAACTCCACAATTAGCGAGTTTTGTGAAGATTAATAGCTCAGGTTGAGGTTCTGGATGTAGGTTTGTTTGCTGAGCTGGAAGGTTCATTTCCAAATGTTTCGTCACCATATTAGGGAACATCTTCAGTTGGCCTCAGGCAAAGATGTTACCTAGTATGGTGATGAAACATCTGGAAATGAACCTTCCAGCTCAGCGAGCAAACCTACATCCAAAGCTCCACAATTCTACGTTCTGACCTCTCATGTATCACACAGTCTCTTTGCTCCCTCAGCAGTGTTGACCTTAAACTTTGCAATTTTCTCCCGCAACTTCTTCACCTGTCTCTCTTTACTCCTAAGACACACCCAAGAATCTACCTCTTTGTCCATGGACTACGTTTGTGGTAAGCCATGCTAGTCGCCTCTTTTTAAAAATTTGCTCAGTGTCAAGGTTTCTCTTTAAGATGCTACATAAATGCAAGTTGTTGTTGCTGATGAACTTAAGTCAAACCAATCCTGCAGGTGCTGAGTTTGGAAGCAGTTATTTTTGACTTGAAACATCAATTCTGTTTCTCTCTCTCCAGATGCTGCCAGACCTGCTGAGCTTTTCCAGCATTTTCTGATTTTATTTTCAATCTTCAACGTCTGCAGCGATAGAATTATGTGGCTCTCTCTTTGGTGCAGGGGGACAGTGTGACCCCAGTGCCGCAGGGTTTGTGGAGGGGTGGTGTGAATTAGTTGGGGGTTCCTGCTCTCTGACACCGTCCCATGTACTGCACGACCTGAACATTGATGGAAGGGCAAGGACAGAAACAGAATTATTCAGAGAACGTGACTAACCTTGTATAAAAGCCGGATGCTGGAATCTGAAACCAACAGAGAAAATGCATTCACTAATGAATGCACTAATCCACTAATTTTCACTAATGAAAATCTCAGCAGGTCTGGCAGCATCTGTAAGGAGAGAAAAGAGCTGACGTTTTGAGTCTAACTGACTTCTATCTCGCAGAGGCTGAGCGCCAACTCTCAGATTCCTCCTCCTACCTCCCCCTGGAGCATGACCACACCACTGAGCATCAAGCCATTGTCTCCAAAACTGTGACTGGCCTGATTTCCTCCGAATGCCTCCCCCCAACAGCTTCCAACCTCACAGTCTCCCAACCCCGGACAGCCAGTTTCTACCTAATCTCCAAAATCCACAAGAAGGACTGTCCCGGCAGGCCCATTGTGTCAGCAGAGCTTTGACAAAGGTCAGTTAGACTCGAAACGTGACTAACCTTGTGCTGGGAACCTCTCTTTAATTTCAGTGTTTCCTTTTATGCACATGAACATAATTTTAGACAAAGAGACACAGAGCAGGAGTAGACCATTTGGCCCTTGAGTCTGCTATGCCATTCAATACTACCATGGCTGATCCCTTATCTCAATGCAATATTCCCACTTTCTCTCCATACCCCTTGGTGCCTTTAGAGATTTACCCATCACTTCTTTGACTGTATTTTTAGAAACAAAGGGCTGGAGGCCCTTTGAGCCCGCTCTGCCATTCATCGTGATTATGGCCAAGTCACCAGTTCCTGCATTCCCCCACGTCCATATTCAGTGACCAGGCCTCTCCAACCTTCTGTAGGAGATAATTCCACAAGTACACCAGCCTCTGAGTGAAGAAATATTTCCTCATCAATGGTCTACTCCGTATCGCCCCGAGACAGTGTCGCTTGTCCCTGTGGTGCTCAGGATGGATCACTGGACTCGAAACATGAAATACTGCTTTCTCTTCCCAGATGCTGCCAGACCTGCTGAGTTTCTCCAACACTTTATGTTTTTGTTTGTCCCTGGTTTTAGGTTCCCCAACCAGCGTAACCATCCTCCCAGCAACTTGCGTGTGGCCACCCTGGGTAGACTTTTCTGCATTTCAATCAGGAACAAGTGAGGACTGCAGATGTTGAGATCAGAGTCAAAAAGTGTGCCTCTTTCTGTTTCTGATGGTGGATGGACTTTATTAAAATAAATGTTTGCTGAATTAACTGGCTTTCAGTCGAATTCTTTGCCTCAGTTTTACTCCAAAGAGGTTGTTTTTCTGACCATTCTCTCCGGGTTCTGCTGTGTAACCCCCTGCCCCTGGGAAGCAGTAGTTGGCAAAATCCTTGCCAACGTATACCACCCTCTGTGAGAGACTGGCTCCCTGTTGCCAGATTCAACAACAACAGCTTTTGTTCAATACCAGGCTGGCAGAGACATTATTGGCATTGGGTGGGAAGTGCAACCAGACAGGTGCCAGCTACAAGTATCACTCCCGCCTCTGAATCAGAAGGTCACAGACATCTACAGCACAGAAAAAGGCCCTTCAGCCCATCTGGTCAAAAACATCCCTCCCATAATGTGGTTTCCAGAACTGCACACAATTCTCTCCCTGTGGCCTAACCAATGTTTTATGTAGTTCCAGCATCACCTCCCTGCTCCTAAATTATATACCATGACTAATAAAGGCAAGAATCCCAAATGCCTCCTTTACCTTTGTGTCCACATGTCCTGCCACCTTCTGGTAGACACAAACACCAAGGTCTCTCGGCTCACCTTCTGGGTTTGAATCCCACTCGAGGTTTTGAGTGTAAAACCCACACCTGGCACTCCAGCGCAGTACTGGGAGAGTGCTGCACTGTCTGAGGTATCTTCTTTCAGGTGAGGGGTTCAAGCGGGCACACAAACATTGCTGTGTCCTGTGGGATGTCAAAGATCCCACCGCACTGTTATAAAGAGGAGCAGGAGAATTCTGGCTAATAATTCCTCAATCAGCGTCACATTATTGTCACATTTCTGTTCACTTGGTGAAAATGAATTGCTGGATTTCCTACAATACAACAGTGACAACACTTCAGAAATATTTCATTAGTGGTAAAGCAGGCAGTCCTGAAAAAACAGAATTTAATTATTTTTAATAAAGGAGAGATCCAGTGAAAGAGTGGGGGTTTGTAGCCAGTAATAGGAGCACCTTCATCTCAGTGTCTAAGCAGGAGGAAGAGGAAACATCGAATTGTGTGTGTGTGCGTGTGTGTGTGCATGTGTGCGTGTGCGCATGTGTGTGTGTGTGTGTGTGAGTGTGTGTGTGTGTGAGAGAGTGAGCTTAGGTGGGTGTACAGTGGTACAGGAATGTCAGAGGGTATGGGAGATTTGAGTGTGTGAATGTGTGTCTGTGTGTGCTTGCATACCTATGTCCAACAGGTTTATTTGGAAGCACTAGTTTTTGGGTGCTGCACCTTGATCAGGTGGTTGGGACCTGCTGTCACTGTCCCTGTCATGGTCTATGTTCATTAGTTAAAAATCACAACCACCTGATGAAGGAGCAGTGCTCCGAAAGCTAGTGCTTCCAATTAAACCTGGACTATAAACTGGTGTTGTGTGATTTTGTGTGATTGTGTGAACCGCAGTCCAACACTGGCTCCTCCACATCATAGCTATGTCTGTGAGTGTGTGTGTTGTATGTGAGCTGATATCAATGCTCACTAACCGAGATAGAGCTTTCCAGGGACTGAGTAAGGAAGCTGGTGAGCAAGGTGTTAAATCTTTATCTTGCGACCTTACTCTGAGCCACTGGGGAGAGCCATGTGATGGGGTTTTGCCTATAGCCAAAGGAAAATTTGCCTGCGACCTTTAACCTCTCCAACATGCATAGAGCGCGTGCATGCACACACACATATATCTTGCCCCACCCCCCCACTCCTCAACTCCCCCCACTTTGTCCCATCCTGCAATCCTCCCCACTACTCCAACTAACTGAGTGGACTGTAGGCTGGAACAGTTCCTGCAAAGGCTGAGCAGGGCATTTAAATATTTGACAAACAAATTTGCTGTGATGTTGAGGGAGCTGATTGTTTCAAATGTGTCAAGATTTCAGTCGAGAGCTGCCTGAGACAAAGGCAAATCAGGTAGTTTGGGAAAGAGACACAAATCAGTATTGGAGCTGTGTGGCTGAGAGTTGAACAGGTTTGGGAACTCTGGTGCCAAGTATGCAAATATTGGAGTCACTTGCCTCATTGTATTTGAAGACACTGGCTTTTATTGGCAGGTTCTGAGAAGTCACTACCAGCTGGGACCCACTGTCACTATCCCTGCCATGGTCTATGTCCACTAGTTAAAAATCACACAACACCAGGTTATAGTCCAACAGGTTTATTCAGAATTACAGTACCAACATTTGGAGCACGGCTCCTTCATCCGGTAGCTGTGGAGCAGCAGCGTTCTGAAAGCTTTTACTTCCAAATAAACCTGTTGGACTTCAACCTGGTGTCATCTAATTTTTAACTTTGTCCACCCCAGTCCAACACCGGCACCTCCACATCCTGTGTGTTTGTGTGTGCGCGCATGTCTATGTCAGTGAGTGTGTTATGTGTATATCTGTGTATCTGTCTGTGTCTGTGAGTGTGTGTCAGTGTGTATCTGTGTATCTGAGCTGAAAAATGTGTTTCTGGAAAAGCGCAGCTGGATTCCTGAAGATGGGCTTATGCCCGAAACGTCGATTCTCCTGCTCCTTTGATGCTGCCTGACCTGCCGCGCTTTTCCAGCAACACATTTTTCAGCTCTGATCTCCAGCATCTGCAGACCTCACTTTCTGCTAGTGTATCTGTGTATCTGTCTATGTGTGTGTGTGTCTGTGTGTCAGTGTGTATCTGTCTGTCTTTGTGTGTGTCAGTGTGTATCTATGTCAGTGTGTATCTTTTATCTGTCTGTCTGTGTCTGTGTGTATCTGAGTATCTGTGTCTGTGTTTGTGTGTCAGTGTGCATCTGAGTATCTGTCTGTGTCTGTGAGTGTGTGTATGTGTGCCTGTGTGTGTCAGTGTGTGTATGTGTGCCTGTGTGTGTCAGTGTATTTTTTGCCTGTGTGTGTGTCAGTGGGTATCTGTGTATTTGTCTGTGTCTGTGTCTGTGTGTCAGTGTGTATCTGTGTGTCTATCTATGTCTGTGTGTCAGTGTGTATCTGTGTATCTGTCTGTGACTGTGTGTGTGTCAGTGTATATCTGTGTATCTATCTATGTCTGTGTGTCAGTGTGTATCTATGTATCTGTGTGTATATATACAGCTGTCCATTACCACAGCTGTGAGCTGGTATCAGTGCTACAGAGATAGAGTTTTCCAGGGACTGAGTAAGGAAACTGGTGAATAAGGTTTTAAATCTTTATCTTGCGACCTCACTCTGAGCCACTGGAGAGAGCCATATGATGGGATTTTGCCTGCAGTCAAGGGAAGATTTTAGAAGAAAGGGAGATGATCTTATTGAAACCTATAAAATCCTGAGGCACTTAACAGGGAGGATGCTGAGAGGATGTTTCTGTAACAGGGTGAAGATTGTTCCCACTTGTAAAAGCAAAGAAGGACAAGAGGATGTGGACTAAAAGTGATTTGCTAAAGGAGCAAATGTGATGGGAGAATAAACGTTTTCATGTAGCCAGTGGTTCAGGTCTGGAATACGGTTACGGTTACGGTTGGAAGGGTGGGGTTTGAGAGCAGAGGTGCGGGATGTGGATGAGATGCATTGGAGGGCATCTTTAACCACGTGGGAGGGGAAATTGCGGTCTCTAAAGAAGGAGGCCATCTGGTGGAACTGGTCCTCCTGGGATCAGATACAGCGGAGGTGGAGGATTTGGGAATACGGGATAGCATTTTTGCAGGAGGTAGGGTGGGAAGAGGTGTAATCCAGGTAGCTGTGGGAGTCGGTGGGTTTGTAGAATATGTCAGTGTTGAGTCGGTCACTGTTATGGAGATGGAGAGGTCCAGGAAGGGGAGGGAGGTGTCAGAGATGGTCCAGGTGAATTTAAGGTCGCGCTGGAATATGCTGGTGAAGTTGATGAACTGCTCAACCTCCTCGCGGGAGCACGAGGTGGTGCCGATGCAGTCATCGATGTAGCAGAGGAAGAGGTGGGGAGTGGTCCCGGTGTAACTACGGAAGATGGACTGTTCCATGTAACTGACGAAGAGACAGGCATAGCTGGGGCACATGTGGGTGCCCATGGCTACCCCTTTCATCTGGAGGAAGTGGGATGATTCAAAGGAGACATTATTGAGGGTGAGGATCAGTTCAGCCAAACTAATGAAACTGTCCGTGGAAGGGTACTGGTGAGCATGTTGGGAGGGGAAGAAACTGAGGGCTTGGAGGCCCTGGTCATGGCGGATGGAGGTGTATAGGGACCGGATGTTCATGGTGAAGATGAGGCATTGGGGGCTGGGGAAACAAAAGTCTTGGCGAGGTGGAGGGCGTGGGTTCTCTGCTGTCACAATTCTGTGATTGACTCTGACTGGAACGAGAGCAAACAGGTTAAAACGAAGGGGTCTTCTATTTAAAATGATCTATGCCTCAGAGAGTGCTGGAGGGAGCACACTGTTTGTGTAATTTTAAGGCAGAGATTGATAGCTTCCTGACCCGAGAGGGAGTTGAAGGGCATCAGTGGAGGGAAGGGCATACCCAAATCAGCCATGACCTTACCGATTAGTGGACTAGGCTGACGGGAAGAATGGTCTGCTGCTGTCCCTGATGTTTGTGTCATGGCTGCTCTGCCCTGTGAATGTGTTGGGTGAGAATACTGAACCGTCCAATGGCCAGCTTCATTACTGAAGGTGTCAGCTGCTACTGGGATTGTGGGAGGGTGGGGGGGGCGCGGGGTAGTTGGGGGGTGGGAGGGGGCAACATGCTCTGAGGGAAAGGTCAAGTGTCCAAGAGAGACTCAAATACTTCCCCCCCTTCCCCCCTTCACTCCCTTGCTTTGGGCCAGTCCCATTGTACAAGGGGTGTTCCCTTTCAGATGAGATGCTAAACTGAAGACCCCCTTACAGTATCAGTTGGATGTCAAAGAGTCCACTTTGAAGAAGAGCTTAGATATTTTTCCCTGGTGTCCCGGTAAGCAGGTTGGCATGGTGACTCAGTGGTTAGTGCTGCTGCCTCACAACACCAGGGACACGGGTTCAATTCCAGCCTTGGGTGACTGTCTGGGTGGAGTTTACACAGTCTCCCCGTTTCCCCCGGTTTCCCCCGGGTGTTCCAGTTTCCTCCCACAGTCCAGAGCTGTGCACGTTAGGGTGGATTGGCCATACTAAATTGTCCATAGTGTCCAACGCTGTGCAGGCTAGGTGGGTTAACCATGGGAAATGCAGGGTTACGGGGTATGGTGAGGGTCTGGGCCTGGGAGGGATGCTCTTCGGACGGTCAGTGTGGACTTGATGGGCCGAATGAACTGCCTCTGCACTGTAGGGGTTGTATGGTTCAATGGTGGCCTTAGCTGCCACAGGAACTGAACGTGTTGTTGATGCCATGCTACATCACTAACCAGCCCCTGGTGGGTGGCGGGGGGGGGCGTGTGGGTGTGTGGTTGGTTGGAAGCATGCTTAGAAATACAGGCATTTCAAAAGATCAGAGTTTACCTGCTCAATCCAGTGATCTGTGATCTGTGTGGGTTGTGGCACTCCATACATCTTATCCTCCCCTCCCCCCCCCCCTCCCCACCTCCTCCAGTGTAAAGCAGGATACAGACTGGTTCCGTCTAAGTGCAAATCTGTCTTCGCTTTAAGAATAGAGGCAAATGCACAACCAAATATGCAAATCAGGAGCCAGCGCCATGGATACGGAGGTTGACTGGCAGGTTGTGCTTAGCATGCAGGATGTAGGTTCAGTAAGTGCCGCATGTTTGCTGATCTCAGACAATTGATCTAAAACAAAACCCAAAAGTGGTGATCTTGATTTCCAACAATCAGTCAAACAGGTCCCTGCCCCAAATCAGACAGACACCATGTCACACAATGCGGACACATCCAGGGGGGAGTGACTCAGTATCCGTATGGAAGGTGTGGTGCTGGAAAAGCACAGCAAGTCAGGCAGCATCCGTGGGGCAGGAGAGTCGACCTTTCCGCCATAAGCCCTTCATCAGAAAGCACTTTCTATGCCACACTTTTCAACTCTGATCTCCAGCATCTGCAATCCTCACTTTCTCTCAGTATCAGTCTGTACGGGTGAAACAGACACTGTGGCTGCTGGTGAGAATGGCACTGCCAGTCAGACCCTTCATGTCTGCCCGAACTCTCTATGCCATCCCATATACTTGTAGCAGCTGCGGGTGAGGGGAGGGGGAGAGACTGTCGCACATCTCCTGCAGGAATGTGCCTTTGCAAAGGGAGGCTGGAGGGAAATGCGGTGATTTTGTTTTTGTCCCAGGTTTGTCCCAGGCAGCTCCGTGAGGTGGGATTCTGTGCTGTACGGCCTGTCCCCTGGGCAGCACACTGAGACAAACATCAACTGGAGGACCATCAAATCGGTGAAAGATGCTCTTTGCTCTGCCCGAAACGTATTGGTTTTCTAGAGGCCGACCGAGTGTTGCAGACTGGCACGTTCCAAGGCCCAGTACGATGTGCTGAGGGATGCAGTAAAGTTTGGGGCAGCTGGTGCCAAGGCGCAATGGGGAAAGACGACCGTCTAGGGTCTTTTGGCCAAAGTACAATGAGGTTCCTCTCAGTTATCGGACCCTCCCAGTGCCTCGAATACTGTATACAGTATGTAGGCAGTATCTTGCATTAGTAAGAAATGGCTTGGTTTATTTGTTAAAACTGTAACAAAAATGTTTGTTTGTTCCCCAGATGCAAAGTCTGTATAGAACCGAACTGCTCTAGTGACGATGTATGTCAAGATTTTTGATGAATAAAGAATATTTTTGAAATAGAAGAGGGACAAAAGTACACAAAGTGCTGTCTCAATGGTGAGAAAGTGTAACCCAGTGATACCCAGGGTACTGAGAGATGGCTGAGGGCTGGGAGAGGGGAGTAAGGAGGGACATTAGTCAGTGGTGGGGGGGTGAGGGGAGTAAGGAGGGACGTTGGTTAGTGGGGGGAGAGGGGTGTATGGGAGACTGATTAGCAAGGTTAGATCTCACAGAATACAGGGAGAACTAACTATTTGGATACAGAATTGGTTCAAAGGTAGAAGACAGAGGGTGATGGTGGAGGGT
>NC_057739.1:44811609-44817692 GCF_004010195.1 Chiloscyllium plagiosum
GTCAGTGGGGGGGAGGGGAGTAAGGAGGGAGGTTGGTCAGTGGGGGGTGAGGGGAGTGAGGAGGGAGGTTGGTCAGTGGGGGGGGGGGAGAGAGGTGAGTAAGGAGTACAAGTGGGGAATTGGGAACGAGAGGCAGGAGCAAGGAAGCATTCTTGTGTTGTGATACAGATGGCTCTCTCCTGTTGCTTGTTCTAAGATAAGGAAGATTTTACAGCCTGCAAGGTGAGGTTTCAGAGGTTGTTTTGCATTTTGCTCATTTGTTAATCAAAGTGAGCTGATGACAGGATTGTTTTCCTTCCATTTTGAATGAACTCTTTTGATAAGCAAGAAACTGTTTCAATTGGACACATCGAGATTTCTTTAAGCGACTGGGTCCTGCTGCCTGTTTCTCTCTCCCCAGTTCTTCCAGGCGGTTGATGGAGATATTGACTGACCTCTGAACCAATGACCTGGGCTTCTCATTCCTTTCAGAATTGTTGATGACCACATCGATCAAGGATCTACATGTGATTTTTATAAATATTCATTTGCCGTCAGTTGCAACTAGCCTGAGGCAAAGGTGTGGGTTCATGCCCAGTTTTAGAGATTTAACAATCTAATCTATGCCCACACACAGGCAAACATCAATGATCATTGACTGCTACATTCTCCACAGCAACACCTTGACCAATCACAGCCCATGTGCCAACCAATCAGCAATCTCTCACACAGTATCAATCCGGGGTTTTCCCCTTTATTGGTATTCTTGTGAATTGTCCTGATGAGTGCGAGATACAAATCTTTGATGAAATATGACTTTTTGCTTCTCACTGCTCAATTCCTGTATGTCCAATTGACGAGGCGATGTTCCACACAGTTAGGGAGATTCCAGTGTTGTATCCATGTTGTAATTATTATTTTGTGGATGGGATGTCCAATGGATAAGCTGCCTACCTGGCAATACCCAAGGTCTGAGTGACCAATGAAAATGACCTCAGGACCTCATCGGACCATGACTGGATGATCCCGGCGGGAGTGGGCCTATTGCTATGCACCACTGACTCTCCCGCCTGAGGAATCAGCTCCTGGTTAAATACCTATGTCAGCCCTCCCAGAACTTCATCTGCCTCCCCCCACCCCAACTCTTCAGGGAATGGCCTAGTTTACTCAATCCTGCTGCTTAGGACAGTATCTTCAGTCCACATGAATCAGTCCAGCGTGGGAAGGGGTGACATGAAATGCTTTGAAGTGTGTCTGGGTCACCAACTAAGACATAACCAAAAGTTTCGAGTCTTGTTTGTTGACAAGTCTTTCTTAATTGAATACGTTTTGACTATGATTGTCAGCATGACTCTATCTCTGCACTGAAAGCCACTTATCCTCCCTTGCACATGATGTGAGGGAGCTGACAGTTACCAGTGAAGTGGTGTCTGATAAAGCTATCTGACAGTACCACTGCCTTCCCCTGCCTTCTGCAACTCCCTCCCCTACGTTCCCCTGTAACACCGAGTGGGAAATTACTGAATCTTGTTACACTCTGATTGTTTCAAATGTAATTAGCAACTGTCACACTCAGTTGAGAACATACACTTCAGGATGCCTGGAAGGGATGTGGCAGAAATTCATCAGAATTTATAATGTTAAATTGACTGAATGCGTATTTGAGAAGAATATCAATACCATGAGGATTAAAATAATAAAGGCATATAGAGACAGATAAGGCCAATCTATTTCCCTGGTGGTTTATGATAGGGGTGGGCGATTCCAGAACAAGGGATCAGATCCTTAAAATTAAAGCCAGATTATTCAGGGATGGTGTTCAGAAGTATTCCTGATACAGAGGGATGTGGGAATCTCTAACTTTCTCTCTCTCCAAAAAGTAAAGATGCATGTCACATTTTTTCTACTCAACTTGGACTGAAGTTATCTGTTCTCCTGTCTCTGAGCTTTGGGGAATCACAGTGGAGGTTTCTGCTACCTCATGGTTATGAAGATCTTTTTTAGTTTAATTCATTCACGGGATGTGGGCATCTTTGGCTAGGTCAGCATTTAATACCCATCCCTAATTGCCCAGAGGTCTGGAGTCACATGGACACCAGACCAGGTAAGGACAGCAGTTTCCTTCCCTAAAGGACATTAATGAACCAAATGGACTTTTTCCCAATAATTGAGAATGGTTTCATGATCATCATTAGACTCTGAATTTCAGATTTTCTTTTATTGAATTTTAATTCCACCCTCTGCCTTGGGGGTATTTGAACCCAGGTAACACCAGTACACCATCACTCAGCCTTCGATGCACACTACAGCTTTTGGCCCATTGAGTCCACACCAACCCGCTGAAGAGCAGGAGTGAATTATAAACAAAATAAAATGTGGGAAATGCACATTCCTATGTTTAGAAACAGGAAAGTAAAGTTGATCTTTCCCTGGACAATAATTTTACAGTTGGTGACTTTAATCTGACATTCTGATTTCTTGACACTACGTTCCTTGTTCTGTGAATCTGCCCTGTCATAGGGGTTGGGGCTCTCTGCATGAGTCTGATAGAAGCTCTGTGGTTACTGTACCATCCATCACATTTTAATCAACAACAATCACTACTCCCCAACCCCCACCCTGTCTTTCCTGACCTATGCTGCAGTTATGCTGTGACAGTGTGACCCTGGACACCAGTATAGTGTGGGGAGGGTTGATACTGAGGCTAGGACACACTCTGCTGAACTTCCATGTGAAAATCCTCAGCAATTAGTACCCCTCACCAATCCCTCAGCTCCTAACTCCAACCTCAATACTCATCATGTTCCCCTGACACTTTGGGGTAGCTCATTGAATATTAGGATGATGTGAAATGTTTTACTGGAAAAGGAGGAGATAAATACGGCCCACAGCCCTGAAATAAATGACAGCTGTGCTGCCACTTCGGTCTGTCCACAAGGAGATATCACAGAATTCCGTCTCTCTCTCTGTAATCAGGGAGAGTGCAGCAATCCTGGACAATCTCAAAGAGCTCTTTATAAAACAATGTCAGGAACATAGCAACACAGAAAATAGCAACAGAAGTGGGCCATTCAGCCCTTCAAGCCTGTCCATGGCTGGTCATCTGACTTAGTCCCCCATTTCTGCTTTCCCTCCTTTGATCCCTTTAGCCCAAGCTCCTTGCAAACATTCAATGTTTTAGCCTCAACCAATTTCTGCCATTCACAGGCTCACCACTCTCTGTGTGCAGAAATGAATCCTCAGTAACTCCTACAAACTTCCATCTAGAAGGACAAGGGCAGCAGGTATATGGGAACATCACTCCCTTCAAGTTCCCCTCCAAGCCACTCATCATCCTGACTTGAAAATATATCATCGTTCCTTCAGTGTCGCTGGGTCAAAATCCTGAAATTCCTTTCCCTAAGGGAATTGTGGATCTACCTACAGCACATGGACTGCAGTGGTTCAAGAAGACAGTTGTGATGACTACATTATCGGAAGGATGTGGAAACTTTGGAAAGGGCTCAGAGGAGATTTACTAGGATGTTGCCTGGTATGGAAGGAAGGTCTTACGAGGAAAGGCGACTGACTGTGTGGAGTTTGCACGTTCTCCCCGTGTCTGCGTGGGTTTCCTCCGGGTGCTCCGGTTTCCTCCCACAATCCAAAGATGTGCGGGTCAGGTGAATTGGCCATGCTAAATTGCCCGTAGTGTTAGGTCAAAGGGGTAAATGTAGGGGTATGGGTGGGTTGCGCTTCGGCGGGTCGGTGTGGACTTGTTGGGCCGAAGGGCCTGTTTCCACACTGTAAGTAATCTAATCTAAGAAAGGCTGAGGGATTTGAGGCTGTTTTGTTAGAGAGAAGAAGGTCAACAGGTGGCTTAGTAGAAGCATACAAGATGTTCAGAGGATTAGATAGGATGGTCAGTGAGAGCCTTTTCGCTCGGATGGCGATAGCTAGCACGAGGGGACATAGCTTTAAATTGAGGGGTGATAGACATAGGGCAGATATCAGAAGTCGGTTCTTTACTCAGAGAGTAGTAGGGGCATGGAATGCACTGCCTACAACAGTAGTAGACTCGCCAACATTAAGGGCATTTAAATGGTCATTGGATAAACATGTGGTTGAAAATGGAATAGTTTTGATTGGATGGGCTTCAGATTGGTTTCACAGGTCGGCGCAACATTGAGGGCCGAAGGGCCTGTACTGTGCTGTAATGTTCTTTGTTCGATGTTCTATGTTAAGGCAGCTTCTGTATTGTAACTAGGGACAGGCAGTAAATGCTGGCTAGTCATAGCCATGTCCCAAGAATGAATCTTAAAAATCCCACAACATGGGCGGCACGGTAGCACAGTGGTTAGCACTGCTGCCTCACAGCGCCAGAGACCCGGGTTCAATTCCCACCTCTGGCGACTGACTGTGTGGAGTTTGCACGTTCTCCCCGTGTCTGCGTGGGTTTCCTCCGGGTGCTCCGGTTTCCTCCCACAATCCAAAAATGTGCAGGCCAGGTGAATTGGCTATGCTAAATTGCCCATAGTGTTAGGTAAGGGGTAAATGTAGGGTATGGGTGGGTTTCGCTTCGGCGGGTCGGTGTGGACTTGTTGGGCCGAAGGGCCTGTTTCCACACTGTAATGTAATCTAATCTAATTAGAGTGACTTTTTTGAAATTATTTGCCGTGCCGAAGAGGTTCTGCTTGGAATCAAATCGCTTTCCACTCACACTGGTTCAGAGTGACGCAGGGCACCGAGGATTGCTGATTGTCAGTCTACCCTGAGAGGGTACCGCTGTCTCAGGTCAGAGGCACGAGGTTGCTGCAGGTTCCAATGGAAGGTCACCGACGCAAAGTATTCCCTTGGCTTCTCTCCCCACTGCTGTGGGCTCACCGCATTATAGAAAAGATATGAAGGTACTGCAGAGGGTGCAGAGGCAATTTACAAGGACTACACCAGAAATACATGGGTCACTAGGGAAGGAGGGAGCTGCTAGGATGGGATGGGCTCCACTTAAGTCACCCTCTGGGCTCCACTAGAGTCCTGGCATCATTGGGGCTGTGGATAGGGCTTGAAATCAAATACTGGGAGCTGGGATCAGTTGCTTGGAATGTTATGGAAAATGTTAAAGGTGGGAGTTGGGGAGACTCAACAGAGGTTATTAAAGTTTCCAGAACAAGTATTTGGGGAAAGAGTGTGGAAACAGTCAGGAATCTAATTCCAGGCAGACCAGATAAGGGAACAACTACCGAGAAGGCAATCAACACAGGACTGCGAATGTTGTAATTAAATGCATGCAGTACACAAAACAGGGTGTAGTGCAGATTGGAATCGGTGGGTCTGATGTCATGGGTATCACATGGTCATGGCTGCAGGGGATCAGATCAGGTGCTAATGAAAGAAACGTTGACACCTCCTGATGCTGCCTGGCTTGCTGCATTCTCCCAGCCTCCTGACTGTCTACTTTGGATTCCAGCATCTGCAGTTTTACTCCCTCTAATGAAAGAACAGGCAGATGGGCAGAGAGGGTGGGTTTACTGCACGCGTAAGAAATGAAATGAAATCGATAGGGAGTCGAAAGTTGTAGAAACTATTTGGGTAGAGTTGAGGAACTGCAAAAACGACCCTGTGTACAGGCCTCCTCACAGTAGTCAGGAAGAAAATAAACCAGGAGATAGAATCGGTTACGGAACAAAGGCACTTTTATAATAACCATGGTGGACTGGGAAAATTAGGTTGGTAGTGGCTGTGATGAAAAGGAATTTGAGGAATGTCTACGGGATGGTTTTTGGAGCAGTTTGTGGTAGACCCCACTCAAGAACAGGCAATGCTGGATTTGGTGACGTTTAATGAAGCAGATTTGATGAGAGAGCTGAAGGAGAAGTAACCCCTAGGGGGCAGTGACCATAAAATGATCGAGTTCACCCTGCACTTTGAGAGGGAGAAGCTGGAATCAGGCGTAACGGTATTACAGGTGAGTAAAGATAATTACAAAGACGTGAGGGAGAAGTTGGCCTGAGCTGATTGGAAGGTGAGGCATCAGGGAAGATAGTGGAGCAGCAATGGCAGGGGTTTCTGGAGGTAATTCAGGAGGCCCAGCAGAAATTCATCCCAAGGAAGAAGTATCATACCTGAGG
>NC_057739.1:44820525-44826310 GCF_004010195.1 Chiloscyllium plagiosum
GTCAGTGTGTCTGGAGCGAGGGGGGGAACGGTCTTTGTGTCTGGAGCGAAGGGGATGGTCAGTGAGTCCGGAGTGAGGGGGGGAACGGTCAGTTTGTCCGGAGCGAGGGGGGGACGGTCAGCGTGTCCAGAGTGAAGGGGAGACGGTCAGCGAGTCTGGAGTGAAGATGGATACTGGTTGGGAACTGGTGATGCCCAGTCAAACCACATGGAAGCCCTCACAGAAAGATTGTAATGTCTATCTTTTTAGCTTTATTTGTTATTTTCCTAAAGACAATTTATGCTGTGTATATCTGTAATGTAGTGTAACATTTTTCCTTATTTTCTCTATTTTTTGTACTGAAGATGGAGCCGTGTTTTAGTGACATTGCACACTATCACTGTAATCCTGTTCTTTCTTAAAGATAAAGGATTGGCTGACCGACAGAAGATAGAGGGGTCTTCATCAGGATAGCGGACAATGACTTAGTGACGTTCTGCAGGGGTCCATGTTGGGATCACAACTATTTACCTTAATCATTAACCTGTTGCTAGGTTTGCAGGTCACACAAAGATAGGTGGTGGGACAGGAAGCGGTGGAGGGGTCTTGGACAGGCTAGGAGAGCGGGGAAAGCAGCAACAGATGGAATATAATGTGGGAAAATGTGAGATTATGCACTTTGTTTGGAAGAATAGAGGCATAGACTAATTTCTAAATGGGGAAAGGCTTTGGAAATCTGAAGCACAAAGAGACTTGACAATCCTAGTTCAGGATTCTCTTAAGGTTAGCATGCAGGTTCAATTAGCAGTTGGGAAGGCAAATGCAATATTAGCATTAATTTCAAGAGGGTTAGAATACAAGAGCAGAGATGTACTGCTGAGGCTGTATAAGGCTCTGATCAGACCATATTTGGAATATTATGAGCACTTTTGGGCCCAGTATCCAAGGAAGAATGTACTGGCATTAGAGGGAGTCCAGAGAGGTTTATGAGAATAATCCCAGTGGTGAAGGGCTTGTCATGTGAGGAATGATTGAGGACTCTGGGTCTGTACTCGATGAAGTTTAGAAGGATGAGGGGGGGAGGATCTGATTGAAACTTACAGATTACTGAGGGGCCTGGATAGAGTGCACATAGAGAAGATGTTTCCACTAGTAGGAGAGACTAGGACCCAAAGACATAGCCTCAGAGGGAAGAAATGACCTTTTAGAGTGAAGATGAGGAGGAATCCCTTCAACCGGAGGGTGGGGAATCTGTGGAACTCATTGCACAGGGGGCTGTGGAGGCCAAGTCATTGAGGGTCTTTCAGACAAAGATAGACAGTTAAGGGACCAAGGGTTGCAGGGAGAAAGCAGAAGAATGGGGTTGAGAACCTATCAGCTGTGATCAAATGTTGGAGCAAGCTTGATGGGCGAAATGGCCTAATTCTGCTCCTATATCTTATGGTCGCATGGTCTTATGGCATTCAGAATTGTTCTCAATTGCACAAACTAATCAGCAATCTGTTGCTGGATGGACTTCACCCTGTACACGCACACAGGTCCTGTGGTGTCATATCTGTTTTCCCTCACTGCTTGCAAAGCAACCACATAAACACAACTCCCAATGAGTTCCAATGTGTTTAAAAGTGCAGCATTTACTTTAATTTAAACCAAGCCTTTACCCATTCTAGTCCAGAATCAAAAATAAGGGAAAAAAAATACAGAGTTTACAAATGAGACCAGGTCACTGATGAAGCAGTTGAAGATAGTTTGACCTTCTGACACTACCCTGAGGAACTCCTGCAGAGATGTCCGGGAGCTGAGACAATTAGCTTTCAACAATGAAGCCATTAGTAATGGTTTCAACCAGGAGAGGATTTCTCCCAGATTCCTAGGTTAGGTAGGCGTGCTTGTGCCATATTCAGTGAAATGCTGTCTTAATTTGAAAGGAAGTCACTCTCAGCTTTGAAATTCAGCTCCTTTTATCCCTGTTTGAACCAAGGCTGGAATGAGGTCAGGAGCGGAGTGGCCCTGGCGGAACCCAAACATGCCGTCACTGAGCAGGTTGTTGCTTAACAAATGTTGCTTGACTGCCCTGTTGATGACCCCTTCTCCCGTGATCAAGAGGAGACTGATGGGATGTTAATTGCCCGTCGGATTTGTCCTGCTTTTTGGTGGACAGGACATATCTGGGAAAATTTCCACATTGCTGTGTAAATGCCAGTGCAGTACTGGAACAGATGCTGAGGAAAGTCAGCTAGTTTTACACACGTGTCCCCTATTGTTGGATTATTGTTAATGCCCTTAGCCTTTACAGTATTCAGTGTCTATCACATGGAGTGTATCGAGTTGGCTCAAAACGGGTATGTGTGATGCAAGATACCTCCAGAGGAGACCCAAAGGAATCATTCAACACTTATGGCTGAAGACAGATGATCTGTACAATTGGTCATGCCACATGTACGTAAACATTCCATTTCTTGGCATACAGAGACAGACTAATCATTCATAGAAACAGGTCTGTACGATTACTATCCACATATTTAGCAGGGGGGTCAGCAGAGCCCCCTTACTGTGTCGGCCCCCTGTGCTTAGGCAGGCAGACGTTACACGGTGGTCTTTCCCCACCGCGCCTTGGCAGCAGCTGCCCCAAGCTTCAGCGAGTCCCTCAACACGTAGTCCTGGACCTTGGAATGTGCCAGTCTGCAGCACTCAGTCGGGGTCAACTCCTTCAGCTGGAGGATCAACAGGTTTCGGACCACCCAGCGAGCGTCCTTCATCGAGCTGATGATCCTCCAGGCACAGTTGATGTTCGTCTTGGTCTGCGTCCCGGGGAACAGACCGTAGAGCACGGAGTCATGCGTCACGGAGCTGCTCGGGACGAACCTCGACAAACACCACTGCATTCCTCTCCAGAATTCCTTTGCATAGGCACATTCCAGAAGGAGGTGTGTGACAGTTTCGACCCCGACTTTGGGGGCAGCGTGCGGTGCGGGAGAGAGTCCGGGCATGCATAAAGGATCACACAGGCACAGCCCTTCTCACCACCAGCCAAGCCATGTCTTGGTGCTTGTTGGAAAGTTCTGGCGATGAGGCATGGCTGAAGACAGATGCAAATACTTCAGCCTAGTCTTTAGCACTGATGTTCTTTGCTTTGTCGTCATTGAGGTTGGGGATATTTGTGGAGTCTCCACCTCTTGTTAATTGTTAGCTTGTTAACCACCACATCCTGAGATTGTAACAATGAAATGTAAGTTCATCCTTTCTTTCTTCAGCTCATCATTTTGTCTCATTGCTGATGTTGGGAACTTGCAATCTAGCTGTTGTGATTTTTGACATTAAGATGGACTTCAAAAGTAAAAGCTCTGGCTTTTTTCTCTGGGAGTATATAAACGTTGGCTTCACATTACTTCTGTTTTGTAAAACCATTGACCAGGAAGGAGTGGACACCTTCAGGAGAAGATTATCAGGAAAGCAAAACACTCGTAAATTCAAAAGTGTTGTTATGTTGCACTCTGGTGACCAAATAAGTAGTTGCTTCAAACAAAAGAGACAAGTGAGAAGTGCAGTGGAAATCCAACTCATTTGTATTACTTTATGTTGAATGTTAATATTCTTGGGCATTCTGAAATTTTGCTGCTTCAAGCATCTTTGTGAATTTAGATCTTGTCCCAAGAGAGTGGCCCCAAACTTTTGGAGATTACCATCAAATCTCCAGGAATGCAAACAGCACTGATCAAATCTCTGAGAAAAATCATAAGAGGGTTTTCACAATAATGTCTTCTTTTAAATAAGTGTCTGAATACTGTTTATAATGACTAAAAACAGTTTGGGAGAAGGAAACGCTATTTGACTGACAGTCCAAAATCATCCAATCAGACAGTCGTTTGCTACGTACTTGAATTTGGAAGGATGTGTGTCATTGGTCTGAATATGTTGGGATTCTGGCACAGAAGTGATGAGCCACAAGACATTTTTCTGTGCTGTAGGTTTCTAAAGAGCCAAGGGGAATCTCTTCTGGGGTGGTAGTGACCTGTACAAAAAGGACAGATTGTACCTGAATTGGAGGGGGACTCATATGCTGACAGGAAGATTTGTTGAAGCTGCTCAGGGGGATTTAAACTAGTAAGGTGGGGACGGGGAGGTGGGGAAGGAAATAATGAGGAAAGGGATCAATCTGAGTCTGGTAGAGTTGGGAAAGGGAGTGAGTCAAACAGTCAGGATAGGCAGGGACAAAGCAGAGAACAAGGTAGGACTGACAAATTAAACTGCGTTTATTTCAATGCATGAGGCCTAACAGATAAGGCAGATGAACTCAGGGCATGATGAGGAACATGGAACTGGGATATCGCAGCAATTACAGAAACATTGCACAGGGATGGACAGGACTGGCAGCTTAATGTTCCAGGATACAAACACTATAGGAAGGATAGAAAGAGGGACAAGATAGGAGGGGGACTAACGTTTTTTGATAAGGGATAATATTATGGCTGTACTTAAGGAGGCTATTCCTGGGATTTCACCCAGGGAAGTTATTTGGGCAAAAACTGAGAAATAGAAAAGGGATGATCACCTTATTGGGATTGTATTATAGACCCCACCCCACCCAGTATTCATTGGGAAATTGAGAAACAAACTTGTAAGGAGATCTCAGTTACCTGTAAGAATAATAGGATGGTTATGGTAGAGGATTTTGAATTTCCAAACATGGACTCGGACTGCCATAGTGTTAAGGATTAGATGAAGAGGAATTTGTTAAGTGTGTGCAAGAAAATTTTCTGATTCAGTATGTGGATGTACCTACGAGAGAAAGTGCAAAATCTGACCTACTCTTGGGAAATGAGGCAGGGCAGGTGACTGAGGTGTCAGTGGGGGAGCACTTTGGGGCCAGCGACCATAATTCTATTAGTTTTAAAATAATGATGGAAAAGGATAGACCAGATCTAAAAGTTAAAAGTTCTAAATTGGAGAAAGGCCAATTTTGACGGTCTTAGACAAGAAATTTCAAAAGTTGATTGGGGCAGATGTTCGCCGGTGAAGGGACGCCTTGAAAATGGGAAGCTTTCAAAATGAGTTAATGAGAGCGCAGAGACGGTATACTCCTGATCGGGTGAAAGGAACGGCTGGTAGGTATAGGGAATGCTGAATGACTAGAGAAATTGAGGGTTTGGTTAAGAAAAAGAAGGAAGCACATGTAAGGTATAGACAACAGAGATCGAGTGAATGCTTAGAAGACTATAAAGGAAGTCAGAGTATACTTAAGAGGGAAATCAGGAGATCAAAAAGGGGACATGAGATAGCTTTGGCAAGTAGAGTTAAGGAGAATCCAAAGGGATTTTATAAATATGTCAAGAACAAAAGGGTAACTAGGGAGAGAATAGGGTCCCTCAAAGATCAGCATGGCAGTCTATGTGATGGAGAGGTCCAAGAAGGGGAGGGAGGTGTCAGAGATGGTCCAGGTAAATTTAAGGTCAGGGTGGAATGTGTTGGTGAAGTTGATGAATTGCTCAACCTCCTCGCGGGAGCACGAGGTGGCGCCAATGCAGTCAACAATGTAGCGGAGGAAGAGATGGGGAGTGGTGCCGGTGTAATTACATGAGATCAACTGTTCTACGTAGCCAACAAAGAGACAGGCATAGCTGGGGCCCATACGTGTGCCCATGGCTACCCCTTTGGTCTGGAGGAAGTGGGAAGATTCAAAGGAGAAATTGTTAAGGGTGAGGACCAGTTCGGCCAAACAAATGAGAGTGTCGGTGGAAGGGTACAGTTGAGGACATCTGGAGAGGAAAAAACGGAGGGCTTGGAGACCCTGGTCATGGCGGATGGA
>NC_057739.1:44826998-44836002 GCF_004010195.1 Chiloscyllium plagiosum
ATGACCAGGGGTAGTGTTCCCCTCAGGGTTCTGGGGGCCAGGAATGTTGACAGTGGGATCTGTGGGGGGTGTGTACCAGCAGAATGCAGATGAGTGGCGTTGGTGGGGACGGAAGTGGTGGAAGACACAGCAGTAGTGGTGGTGGAAGTCACTGAGCATGTGGCATCAGCGATGATGTGGGGGTGGAAGTGATGTCACGTGTGATGCATGAGGAATTGTGAGGGGCAGAAGTGGCTGTGGGAGTGGCCATGATGGGGGCAGAAGTGACATCATCAATCAGCATGGGCGCGGTAGCTGTACCAGCTGCATGGCTAATAGTGTCCAAACATTTCCAGAGGCCGGGGGAATCTTCTGGAATGTTTGAGGAGCGCTGGTTATGGAGGTGGGTAGATAAAAGTTTGTTGTACTTACAGTTTTTGATGTTCGAGATGGAGTTGAAATACTGTTTGTTGAGGGTATGAATTCTCCTGTGGCGGTAGTACAGGGTGGGTCCTTTGCAATTCTGAGAGAGTGTGGCCCTCAGCTGAGGCAGGGCTGACTGTAGAGAGGTTAGGTGCCGGCGCAATGCTGCAAGCGTGGATCTTGAAGGAGAACTGTTGCTGGTGTTTTTGAATCTGTAGTCTGTACTGTTCGGGTCTGAACTCTGCTGGTTTAAAGGTGGTCTGGAGTCCGTGTGGGATGAGTTGGTTATGGAGGCAGGCACTGAGGAATCAAATGTGGCTGCGGTAGTGAGTTTGTTTCAGGATCTGGTTGAAGAGCTTCAGGGCAGAGGATGGTCTGGGGTTGAAGTGTTCCAAGACGGAAGATGAGGCGTTCTTCCTCCGGGCACCACTCCCCACATCTTCCTCTGCTACATTGATGACTGCATTGGCGCCACCTCGTGCTCCCGCGAGGAAGTTGAGCAATTCATCAACTTCACCAACACATTCCACCCTGACCTTAAATTTACCTGGACCATCTCTGACACCTCCCTCCCCCTCCTGGACCTCTCCATCTCCATCAGTGACGACCGACTTGACACTGACATTTTATACAAACCCACCGACTCCCACAGCTACCTGGATTACACCTCTTCCCACCCTAACTCTTGCAAAAATGCCTCCACCCAACAAACACACCCACCCACCAACCTCTAAAAGCACATGTTTTGCTGAGAACTTCATCTATGCCTCTGGCAACTCTAGAATTGACTAGCCTGACATATTTCCTGGCCAATCTCCCAACCTCCATCTTACAAAAACCTCAAGTTATTCCAGACACTGCCTTTAATCCCAACCTCAGCCTTACTTACCTGCACTTACCTTACTTCACTGTGCACACAGATTTGGTCCCCCATGCCTCACATTTAATATTCTCATTCATTTGATGAAATTCCTTTGTGGCCTTGATCCTTCCTGTTTTGGTAAAATTGTACAATCGTATAACCTCTGCTCCTCTGACTGGCCTCCTGTGCTTCCTCCAGACCCTTTACCCCTGCAGTGCACCTCTGCTATTTGGGCCCTAACTACTGAATTCCATCACTAACACCTCACTGCCTTTCATTCCTTTTCCTCCTTTAACTTCACCTCTTTAAGCAAAGTTTTAGTCACTCCTCTTAATGTCTCCCTTTTTGACTTGGTGTCAGTTTTTGTTTGATTACCCTGTTGATTTGTAAAAACTAATTACAATCTATTGTGATGTCACAACATCAACCTCTGAAGTTGGCATCATTACTAAACTCACTTTGCATTATTGTTTAACTCTACTTGGTTTTAACTACTTTAGAAATAACCTCGAAGAATGAAAGTTCATGCCTGGATTACAATTTTACAAATACAATGGATTATTTTGATCTTGATTAGTTAAAATGAAAAATTTACAAAATGAAATGGCACTACTGAACTAGTGGAATTACCTTTAAGTTAACATATTTTGGACTGATTTGCTGAAACAAACCCGCTACCACAGCCACGTTTGCTTACTCTATGCACCCCTATCCCCACCCCCACCCTCCTCTAGCTTATCTCTCCACACTTCAGGCTCTCTGCCTTTATTCCTGCTGAAGGGCTTTTGCCCGAAACGTCGATTTTACTGCTCCTCGGATGCTGCCTGAACTGTTGTGCTTTTCCAGCACCACTAATCCAGAATCTGGTTTCCAGCATCTGCAGTCATTGTTTTTACTTATATGAATTGGGAGGGTTTGGAGGAATATGGGCCAAGTGCTGGCAAATGGGACCAGATCAGTTTAGGATATCTGGTCGGCATGGACGAGCTGGACTGAAAGGTTTGTTTCTGTGCTGTACATCTCTATGACTCTTTGGTAATGATGGGAGAGTAGGAGTGGGGCAGGCTATGGGCAATATCTCCTGGAATAGATCTGGAATGTATTTCCAATCTTACCCCAGCCCTCCTGCATGATGAAGAATGACCTTGACGTGTTTCGACTCTCACTACTTTGTTGCTTTGCCTCACTAGTTGTGCTGGTTTCATTTTTTCCTGTGTTTCTTTTTGGGAGGGGTTAAATTCAACTGTTCCCATCAAACCTGGCACCTGTAGAGAAAGCTACACTGACAATGCCTTGATCCAATTAGCTGTCCCAGAAACCTCTCAAAATGAATTCTTGGTTTGACAGGTATTATGAGCTGGTTGGGTGGACATGTGTCGTTCCTGCAGCAAGCAATCTTCAAATATCATTGTGAAGGAGGATGCCATTTAGCCCCCTAAGCTCATTCTGGCTTTTAGTGAGAATGTTCCAGATCTGTGACCTAACGCCATTTGACCCCCTTTTATCCGCATCCATTAGTATCTTTGATTAACATCTAGATATAAAATTAAAAATTGACCCAACATCAACTGCCGTTTGTTGAAGGACGTTCCAAATGTCTCCCACAGGTTTACCAAAATAATTGTTGACAAGTTTCCTTTTTCAAAAATTCAATCACGGGATGCAGATATTGCTGGCCGGGCCCAGCATTTATTGTCTGTCCGGAGTTGCCCCCTTTGAGAAAGTGGTGGTGAGCTGTCTTCTTGAACCACTGCAGAGCATGTGCTGTATGTAGACCTTAGGGAGAGAATTCCAGGATTTTGAGCCAGTGAGTCTGACAGAATGACGAAATATTCCTAAATCAGAATGGTGAGGGGAACTTGAAGAGTGTGGTGTTCCAATGCACCTGCTTCCCTTGTCCTTCTAGATGGAAGTCATCGTGGGTTTGGAAGATGCTGCCTCAGGATCTTCCTAAAAGAGCTGACTCTAATATTTCAGTTATGTCTCTGAGCTGTAGCCTCAAGCTGTACTCACTTTTCTTTCCTCCTTTGCTGGCCTCCCCTTCTGTTCTATCCCCTCCCCTCCTTTCTACCTGGTGTACAGTCTGACAAACTCTATTAAACTTCCATGACTCACTAGTTGTCTAACACCTTGTGATAAAAGTATTTGATGACGATCGAGGGAAAGGGGAAAATCACAAAAAAATCTTAGCCTTGTGCATCCAGTCACACTTTTCAGCAGATTAAGGACAGGAGCTTTGGCTAAATTTTAACCATCTAGAGCCATTGACGTCAAAAGTGTGACACATAGATGTTGCTATCCAAGTCTGGAATTGTTGACCTATGGATGCAACATTTAGAAATGTGAATTAAATTTTAACCAGAAAATAAAGGTTTGAGTCTTGTTCCCTTGGCAGGGTGATTCCAAACCTGGCATGGAGAGGAATTTCTGTGAGGCTATTGGACAGGATAGACCATACCTCTCTCACTATGCCACCTCATCCCCCTTCTGCAAACAATAAACTTAAAGGGATCTGACTGAACTTCCCCAGAATGTGGACAAGTGAACAGCAACCCATCTTTAACATTAAAACTTATCAAGACATGTCTATGAATGTTATCAAACAACATTTGGCATCAAACCAAATGGAGATATAACAACAGATTGGTCTGATATATGGCTTTTAAAGGTACATCTTAAAGGAGGACAGCCTGAGGATCAGAGATTAGGGCAATCATGAAGTGGGCGGAGTCAGGAAATGTGAAAGACTGGAATTGGAAGTGCTGAGCTCTTAGAGAATTGTAGAAATGAAGGAGGTTAAAGAGGTCAGACCATAGACCATAGAATTCTATGTTTTACATCAATTGCCCTACCCTCATTGACAGACCTGGTCACCACCACCTCTTAGAGCCATTTGGACTCAAGAATGAAATAGAGGTTACAATTTTAGAAACATAGAAGACTTTTAAAAATAATTGTCACATTACATTTGGATGGATATATGAATAGGAAGGGTTTGGAGGGATATGGGTCGGGCGCTGGCAGGTGGGACTAGATTGGGTTGGAATATCTGGTCAGTATGGACGGGTTGGACTGAAGGGTCTGTTTCCATGCTGTACATCTCTATGACTCTATGACTGTATGACAACAATGGTGTACTGGCAACAGACGTTATTAGGACAAAGCACAAAGAACAATACAGCACAGGAACATGCCCTTCTGCTCTCTAAACCTGCAATGACACATTTTGCCCTTCCTACTAAAACTGTCTTCACTTACAGGGTCCGTATCCCTCTATTACCTTCCTATTCATGTATTTATCCAGGTGCTTGTTGAATGCTGCTATTGTGTCTGCTTCCACCACCTCCTCTGACAGTACATTCCAGACACTCACTACCCTTTGTGTGAAAAACTTCCCTTGCACATCTCTTTTAAACTACCCCCCCCCACACACCTTTAACCTGTGTCCCCTAGTAATTGACCCCTCCACCTTGGGAAAAAGCCTCATTCATACCACTCTATCCATGCCATTCATAATCTTATACACTTCTATCAGATTGTCTCTCAACGTCCTGCGTTCCAGCAAAAATAAACCCAGTCTACCCAACCTTTCTTCATAGCTAAAATCCCCCATACCAGGCAACATCCTGGTAAATCTTTTCTGTACTCTCTCCAAGGCATCCACATCCTTCTAGTAGTGTGGTGACCAGAACTGTACACAATATTCCAAGTGTGATCTAATTAAAGCTGTATAAAGCTGCAGCATAACTTGCCTTATCCTGATACTCATTGCCCCTTCCAAAGAAGGCAATCATGCCATAGGCCTTTTTTACTACCTTATCTACATGCACTGCCACCTTCAGTGATCTGTGGACCTGCACACCCAGATTAGATTACTTACAGTGTGGAAACAGGCCCTTCGGCCCAACAAGTCCACACCGCCCCGCCGAAGCGCAACCCACCCATACCCCTACATTTACCCCTTACCTAACACTACGGACAATATTCCTAAGGGTTCTACCATTCATTGGTATTCCATCTGCACTTGATCTTCCAAAATGCATCACTTCACAGTTGTCCAGATTAAACTATATCTGCCATTTTTTTGCCTATGCCACCAACTGATCTATATCTTGCTGTATCGTCTGACAATCCTCCTCGCTATCTGCAACTCCACCAATTTTTGTATTGTCAGCAAACTTACTAACTAAACCAGCTACATTTTCCTCCACATCATTTACGTGGACCATGAACAGCAGACGTCCCAGCACTGATCCCTGTGGAACACCACTAGTCATAGCCCTCCATTCCAAAAAGCATCCTTCCACTGTTACTTTCTGTCAGCTATGACTAAGTAAATTCTGTATCCATCTTGCCAGCTCACCCCTGATACCATGTGATTTCACCTTTTGTGCCAGTCTGCTATGAGAGACCTTGTCAAATGGAATTAACCACTTTGAAATGTCATAAAAGATGTTAGATAGGTTTGCTAATACTCAACAAACAGTTTTTCGGTTTCATATCGAATAGAATCTACCAACTCTACAAACACCTTTTTGGTTTCATATCTGATTGACCAACCAGATCGTGCTCTCTACCTGACTTCACCTATCTCCACTTCACCACCCTGCCTCCGCCACCCTCTTCACCTGTAGCTCCCCCCACATCCACCCCCAGTCCTGAAGAAGGGTTATACCTGAAACGTTGACTTCTCCACCTCATGGCGCTGCCTGGCTTGCTGTGTTCTTCCAGTCTCCTGCTTGTTGACCTTAGATTCCAGCATCTGCAGTTTTTTTGGGTCTCTAATGCTTTCCACTTGGCCTTGAGTTTCGAGAAATTAAAGATCAATCTCCAGTACACTGTCTTAGATTCATTAACAGATGATACAACTCAAAATTTAAGATGTTTGCTATGTTAACTTTGATGAATCTTTATTCCTCAAAGCAACGTCAATTATTCTGAAATTTCCTATCATGTCCTTTCTATCTCCTGTATTTTCCTCAGAAGCTTTGGAATCTCACAATTTTAGAAATGCTCACTGTGTTGTCAGTGCTGTGCCCAAACTCTGGGGATAAATCAATACATTCTTTTTTTTTGCTATTTTTTAAACATTTACCAGATATAAAAGTATTGAAAATTTGGAGGAAAAGGTCTGCTTGGGTGATAGTCAACCCAATCAAGGAGGAAGGCGGTGTGTCACAATGATGGGTGTGTTGGCTGCCAAGTGACTGATGAATGACTGGAGAATTGGCTATGCTAAATTGTCCCATAGCATCCAGGGATGTGCAGGTTAGGATGGATTGGCTGTGCTAAATTGTCCAATAGTGTACAGTGGTGTGAAGGCTGGGTGGGTTAGCATGGTGAATGCAGGGATAGGGTGGGGGGTGGGATGCACTTCAGAAGGTAGGTGTGGACTCGATGGTCTGCTTCCACTCTGTAGGGATTCTATCATTCCAAAAATTGGGATTGCTGGGGAAATGTGCAATTCATGCAATGAAACCATTATGAATAGATTTTGTCATAGTGGCAACACTAAATAAATGCAGGTCTGTCTTATCCTACTTTATTTAGTTTGGCTTTCCTTTTCTTTATATAGGCCCAACAGGCCAGACCTTAAGTTTTCTTTGAACAATATTTATTGATAATGAAACCAATAGGGCAGCAGATTTCCCCCCTCTGAGCTACTCTAGTTCCAATCTTCCAGCAGAGTCTTCATGACATGTCTACCTGGATCACAGTTTCACAGCACACCTCAGAGGCTTATGTACATGCAATAACCCTGCCCCTCCACTTCTCTGCTGTAAAGAGTACAGACCCAGCTGTTCCACTTTTTCCACATAATTGAAGTTCCTTATCTCTGGTAGCTTTCCAATTAAAGACTTTGACATATCCTTCCTAAAGCAAGCTGCCCAAAATTATACATAATACTCCAGGAGAGGCATAATGTATGGTTTATCAATTTATTGGTTCTGGTTTATTAAGAATCAGCATGAGTTGTTTGCTTTTATGCTCTGTGCAATACGTAAAGAATATAAATTTGATTGGAAAAAACAGATTTATGATTTTGCCCTGCCACCTTCAAACATGCTCTCTCTGACAAATGTAGCATTTTTGTGCATATTGTAAGACGTGTTGTGTGTATTTATTGTAGAGTTTGATTGCCAGGTGTTAAATATGTCGCTGATTTGTGAATATTATTTGAAATCCCCAAATTGGAATCTGTGCAATAATCAATGGTGTTTTCCCCAGAGAAAGGGCCCTGGCCGATGATTGGTTCCTCACCCGCCAATCAGTGTTCTTTCAACCAATGGATTACCTCATCCCGCCCACGTCACGGTGACGCACGACGGACGTCGGCTTCAACCAAACCTGATGAGGCGTAGTGCCCGCCTCCAGTACCTTTCTACTGGTGTCGTCACGTCGGGCCCGGGGCTGCCCCGCTCTTCCATTGGTGGAGGGGGCTGTCGGTCAGGGTGGGACATCCGGCGAGCAGGTTTGGTTGCGGTGGTGGGTGTGTGTTGTCCTCTGAGAGGGGGGGGATGAAGAGCACAGAGCGAGTGTTGCTCGGGCCCGTGAGTGGGGGCAGGTCTGTACATACCTTTAACTATCACCTGGAGCGTGGAATAAAGCTTTCTGTCGCCTTGTAGGCAAGGTGAGGTGTGGGTGTGCCTTTTGGGGTCTGTCTCCCTGGTGATGTGTAGGAGAAGGGAGCCCCAGTGTTCTCAGGGTTTGGGTAAAATCCACCATTTCTGCTCATCCCCGTCCAGCCTTTCCTTGGGGTCTGCAGAAGGGTCACCGGACTCCAAACGTTATCCCTCCCCTGCTGAGTTTCTTTGTTTCAGGTCATGGAATCCCCACAGTGCGGAAGGTTGGCCATTCGGCCCATCGAGTCTGCACCAACCCTTCGAAGATCATTCCCCTCCCAGCTCCACCCCTCCCCCGCCAAACCCACGGTAACCCTGTAACCCTGCATGCCCCCATGGGCTGCCCACCCTCGCCTGCACATCCCTGGGCACCATGGGCAATGTAGCATTGCCAGTCCACTTTAACCTGCACACTCTGGGCTAGTACTGTGACTAGCCCATCCTAACCCACACATCCCTGGGCACTATGGGCAATTTCCAATGGCCAATCCACCCTAACCTTCATGTCCCTGGGCACTATGGGCTGTGCACTATGGCTAGTCCACCCTGGCCTCCTCCACATCCCTGGACACTATGGGGCAATTTCCCTTGGCCAAACCACCCTAACCTGTGCATTCCTGGACACTTCAGACAGTTTCTTACTGCCAATCCACCTAGCCTGCATATCATTGGACTGCAGAAAGAAACTGGAGCACCTGGAGGGAATCCCATGCTGATATGGGGAGAGCATGCAGACTGTGCACACACAGTCGCCTGAGGGTGGAATTGAACCCAGACTGGATGGTGGATGATCTCCAGCATCAGCTGGTACTTTGTTTCATTGTGCCTTTCCTACCAGGAAGCAGAATGACACCCTGAAGAGTGAATTGTGTTGCTGCCAGCGGGGGTGCCCTGTTATGTGGAGGGTTGCCTGCTCTTGAGTGCCGAGGTAAAAACAATGAGTGCAGATGCTGGAAACCAGATTCTGGATCAGTGGTGCTGGAAGAGCACAGCAATTCAGGCAGCATCCGAGGACAGGCAAAATCAACGTTTCGGGCAAAAGCCCTTCATCAGGAATAAAGGCAGAGAGCCTGAAGCGTGAAGAGACTCCCTGAGATTCTTGTAGAGAGAGGAGGAA
>NC_057739.1:44836420-44859669 GCF_004010195.1 Chiloscyllium plagiosum
GAACGGTCTTTGCGGAAGGCGGAAAGGGGTGGGGAGGGAAATATATCCCTGGTGGTGGGGTCTGTTTGGAGGTGGCGGAAATGTCGGCGGATGATTTGGTTGATGCGAAGGTTGGTAGGGTGACTGGTATATTACCTTGCCATGCTAAGTGATCAATCTATGTGAAGCTTGTTCAGCAGTCAGCTATGACTGCTGTGTTCTCCCTCCAAATCTCCCATCTCTCTGTGTCCCTACCTGATCTCTCTCTTCTTCCCCATACTCCCCCCCAACACTATCTCATCCCTCCGCTTCTCCTTCCTACCCTGACAAACAGTTGTCTCCTTCCCCTCATGCTTGAAATCTGGACTGGATGTGATTCAGCAGTGGCAGTGTGCATTTTCTTGGTGCCACATGAAGTGGTGGAGGTGAGAACCATAGGAATACTTAAGGGGAAGCTGGATAAATAGGTGAGAGAGAACAAGGGATAGAAGGATTTCCTAATGAGGATTTGATATAGGGGAGTAGGAGGTGGTATATATGAAATGTAAATGTCAATCTTTTGAGCTGAATAGCCTGTTTCTCTCCCTCAAAATTCTGTTTAATTCTTTGAATCTGGATCCATCTCACAATCTTCAGTACTTCTCGGATTTTCTGTTACTTTTTCTGCTCTGCTGGGTGAGCCTGTTCGTGCTAGTGCATGGTGGGTTTCCTCATTTTGTGCATCTCTTGTCAGTGTTGATCATTCTCCGGTCAGGCGTAGTATGGTGATCTTACAAGGAGGAAGAAATGTTCATACATATACTGCAAAGCTTTTACACCATGAGAGATTTTAGGTATCTGTCAGTCCCTTGGGGATGTCCTCGTCCTCTTCAGTTCCATTGGTTTGTTTTTTTCTCATGCAGTTGCTATTGTTTTCTGCTTGTAGTAATACTCCCAGAAGCTGCAATTTGACAACTGGATGGTGTTGATTGAAGGAGAAATGTTGGAATCTTTTTATAACTGCCTGTTCAGGCCATGGTTCAATGTCTCAGTACCTCTGATAACGTTATACTTCCTTAATACTATGTCAGCCAGGATTGTATGCTGAAGTCCTTGGAACAGAACCTGAATTTGCAACACGCTGACTCCGAGATAAGAGTGTCACCAGTAAATCAAAGCAGACAACATAGAGCATCTTTTATTTTCCCATTGGCAGGTAAGGCTTTGAAGTTCGCAACACAAAAAGGCCATTTGGCTCATTACTCATTACTCTTTGTTAATGCCATCCAGAAATGAATCCCACTGCCTCCTCTCTTTCAAATCTGCACCAATATTTATCCAGACTTTTTTTTTAACACCAGGTGTAGCGATCTCTGCCTCAAACATCCGAGTGCCAATATATCAGCTGTTACTAGAGTCAGAGATATGTTACTACATTAAGAATTTCTTGTATTCTCTCCCTTCATCTTAAGTGACAGTTTTAAGAATGAGCATTCACTACAGATTTCCGTACCAATTAAAGTAGACTTGCCGAACGCTTCTTCAGCATTCTTTCTCTTACTCTACATTCTCTTAACCACGCCATAGCAGTCTCTTCTTTGGAAGAAACAACCTCTCAATTTCCTCTTTACATTTATAATGGATGTGTCTGCATCATCCTTACTCTGTGGCAGTAATTGCCTTTCTGTAATCAAATGTCCACAACAGTGCACACAAGGTGTGTAGCAAGGATATCTTCCCTATGGTAGGGGAGTTCAAAACTGGAGAGCATTTTTTAAAGATGCGAGGACAAAATTTTAAAAGAGACTCGAAGGGTGACTTTTTTTAACACTGAGTGGTTCATGTCTGGAATGAAATGCCAGAGGTAGTGGTGGATCCAGCTACAGTTACAACATTTTAATAGATATTTGGATAGGTACATGAATAGGAAAGGTTTAGAGGGACCAGGGCCAAATGCCATGCAAGTGGAACAAGTTTAATTTGGGAACATGGTTGGCATGGACTAGTTGGATTGAAGGGTCTGTTTCTGTGCTGTATGACTCTAAGATGGATGTGGTTATTGGAAGTCCATCACCTCTGTTCCATGATATCAATGCAGGAGTTCCTCAAGGTAGATATTTTTGAGTCAACCTGTTCTGAGATGGTCACATGTCTCTGGAGGGATTGGGTCGTGACCTGGGCTTTTGTTCAGAAGTAGGGACACTAATATTGTGCCACAAGAGCTTTAGGTCCTTCAATGTCATGTCATAAGCCTAACTGTCTTCAGCTGCTTCATCAATGACCTTCCCTCCATCATAAGGTCAAATGTAAGCATGGTCACAGATGATTACACAACATTCAGCACCATTTGTGACTCATCAGATACTGATGCAGTCTAATGTCTGAATGTAGCAGTACTAGATGTTCTCCAAATGCAGGCTGACAAGTGATACGTGGCATGTGTTTTACAAAAGTGCCAGTCAATGATTCTCCAACAGAGAAAATCTAACCACTGCCCCTTAACATTCAATGGTGTTACCATCACTGAAGCCCCCACTGTCGACATTCTGGGGATTACCATTGACTGCAAATAGAACTAGTCCAGCCACGTAAATACAATTGCTACTAGTGTAGGTCAGAGGTGAGGACTCCTGAGGCGAGACATTGTGGGGCCACTTAAACCAAATGACTGCAGCGTTTCAAGAAGGCAGCTCACCACCACTTTCTCAATGACCATGAGGGCTGGGAAGTAAATGGTAGCCCATCCAACGATGCCCACATCCAATGAATGAATGAAAAAAATTGTGCCCATCCTCAGTAGAACCTACATTAAAGGGGGAAAAACCTTCAGAATGTACCAAGCCATTTCAATAGCCAATTAAATATGTCACAGTTGTGGTTATTGTTCTAATGTCTGTTAGATTCCCTACAGTGTGGAAACAGGCCCTTTGGCCCAACAAGTCCACACTGACCCTCTGAAGAGTAACCCACCCAGACCCATTCCTCCACCTTATATTTACCCCTAACTAATGCTCCTAACACTATGGCCAATTCACCTGACCTGCACATCTTTTGGATTGTGGGAGGAAACCAGAGCATCCAGAGGAAACCCACGCAGACTCTGGGGGAATGTGCAAACTCCACACAGACAGTCGCCCAAGGCTGGAATCGAACTCGGGTCCCTGGCACTGTGAGGCTGCAGTGCTAACCACTGAGCTACCGTGCCGCCCTCTGTCAACTGAAAATTATTTTATCAACATTTTTGGAAGCAGTAGAGACATTTTGCAGACAATATGCTGTTTGTGGGATCTTGCTTTGTACAATTAGATCTGTTTCAGTGTTACTGTTTGAAAGGTCACTGTTATTCTGAATATTGAGAAGAATGCTGCTTCTCTTCAAATATGTTCCACCTCCTCCCACCTTACTTCAGCTCACCCTATCAGCCACGTTTTACTCCACCTGGGACGGGATGGAAGTCTTATGAACAAAACATTGACTAGGCTAGTATGCAGCAGGGTTTGGCAGACTAATAGGTGACTTGATTGAAACACGAGATCCTGAGGAGTCTTGACGGGTGCATGTAAGAAGAATAATCTAGAAGGATGGCTCACTGTTTCAAAATGAGGGAAATCCATTGGAGACAGAACTGAGGAGAATTTCCTTCTTATGAAAGATCATGGTATTTGGTACACTGTTCCTCAAAAGGCATTGGAAGCTGAGTGTGTGAATATTTTGAAGGCAGCAATGGATCGATTCTTGCTGAGCATGATTGAAATATTATCCAGGATGGGCAGAAATGTGGAGTGACTGGATCAGCTGTGATCTTATTGAACACTGGAGAAGGTTGGAGGGACCGAATAGCTTTCTCCGGCTCCTGATTCCTGTTTGCATTCCTTTCCCTTTCATATTTAACTTGTTTAAATACATGTGTCATTTGCCTCAAGCGCTCAGTGCCTGTATTTGAGGCCAAATGGTTAAAGTGATGGATTAGAAATCCATTGGGGTTTTCCTATGTTAGTATAAGTCCTGCTGACTGCAGTTCCAAAGGGATCTTGTAGCAAAGTGGTAGGATCCATTTTAAAAAATTTTTTTGGAGTCCCATCTGCATCAGAGTAATAATTTGTCTGAACAGGTCATAGAGATATACAGCACAGAAACAGACTCTTTGGTCCAACCTGTTTATGCCGACCAGATGCCCTAACATTTGGCGGGATATTACTCATGCCCCCCCCAACACATTTTCAGCACAGAGGTGGAACAAGTGCAGAGTATCAAGCTCCTGGGAGTAGTTATCTATAACAAGCTTTCTTGGACTCTTCATGTGGACACACTGGTTACAAAGGCCCAACAATGTCTCCTCTTCCTCGGGCAGCTGAAGAAATTTGGCATGATGGCGAATACTCTTGCCAACTTTTATAGGTGTGCCATCAAGAGCATTCTGTCTGGATGTATCACTACCTGGTATGGCAACTGTACCATTCAAGATCGGAGACGGTTACAGAGTGTGGTGAACTTGGCCTGAACAATCACAAAGCCAACCTCCCATCTATAGAATCCATCTACCAGGCCTGCTGTTCAGGAAAGGCTGTCGGCATGCTCAAAGATCCATCCCTGGCAATGTTTTTCTACAACCTCTTCCATCGGGGAGAAGGTACAGAAGTCTGAACATGCGCACCAGCTGGTTTCGTAACAGTTTCTACCCTCCTGTTGTTCGAATACTGAATGGACACTCAAACTCATAATATTCGCCTGTATCTGTAATTTTATTTTTGCTGCTGTTTACTTATTATTTACTTATCTATGCTACTGAATGATGTATTGCTTGCAAGGCAACACTTTTTACGGTGCCTCAGTACACATGAAAATAAATCCAATTCAGTTCACGTAATCTAGTCCCATTTGCCAGCACTTGGCCCATATCGCTCTTAAACCCTTCGTATTCATACACCCATCCAGATGCCTTTTAAATGGTTTGTTTTGGAAAAAAAAAACCTGTTTGATTGTTCTCCTCATGCTCTGGGTAAACAGAACTCTCCAGTGTTCCTTATTGAATTTATTAGTAACTACTGAATGGCTATTTGGGGGTTGCAAGTTTTGATTGTTTTTATACAGCGTTTGTACATTTTGAGCACAAGCTTGGTTAACTGAACAAATGGCGGTTTAAACAGTGATGAGAAAGTGAGGTCTGCAGATGCTGGAGATCAGAGCTGGAAATGTGTCGCTGGAAAAGCGCAGCAGGTCAGGCAGCATCCAGGGAACAGGAGAATCGACGTTTCAGGAGAAGGGCTCATGCCTGAAACGTCGATTCTCCTGTTCCCTGGATGCTGCCTGACCTGCTGCGCTTTTCCAGCAACACATTTTAAACAGTGATGGCTGGCATGTGGATATGTTTAAGGTGAGACTTACGTTGGCACGGTTTTGCCTGAGCATGAAGGTATTTGTAGTGCTTGCATTATGATTGCAATCAGATCAGTCTGTTTATGCAAGTGGCGTATAATTATTGACAGTACGTGAGATAATGGAAGCATCCAGCTACAGCATGTTGACAAGTGAAAAGGAAAGTTTACCTTTTGTGACCTCTGGATTTCGCAAAGCACTTTACACCAGCTAAATGCTTTTGAAACAGTCACTTGCTGTAACTATATTGTTCCTTTAACCGCAGAAAAATATCCCAAGGCGCTTCTCATTCATATAATCAGACAAAATCAAATACCAAGCCACATAAAGGGATAGAGCGACATGTCTAGAAGCTTGATCAGTGATGAGTGACTCCAGTGTAAGAGGTGCAGTAATTTATTGCAATTAACAGTTTGCTATAATGAATTTATTGGCAGATAGGTTTGTTGCAGCAAGAGTCTTATATTCAGTATGTACGATGTAATGTAATATGGAAAAAATGGCTACATTCAATGCATGAACACATCTGCGGACCATCTGACTCAGAGTTTCTCAAGCTTGGTTTTTTTTGGCTATTTATAGCAATATCTAAATCTCTTGAGTTTCTTCCGAGCGTGTTGCAAACTCCTAGCTATTGTTTGTGTGCTGAAGAATCTGCAGTTGGTAGTTTGGTTCCTTGTATTTTTCTCCTGAAGCAAAAAAAAATTGCAGTATAATTTAGTGTGTATCTTTTGGATGCTGAGTAACTGGGGTTTAATTCCTTTTAACTAATTTGCTGAATTATTTTACTTTCTTTTGCATTCAAAATGCCTGACAAATCTTTTATATAATATAATCATTTGATTGTGTTTGGATTTGTATCCAAAATACTTATCTGGTTTCATTGGGCATCTAGTCAGACATGAACTGGTATTTATTTCTCCTTTGGTCTCGGACAGTGCTTTAGCAAGTTGACTTCTAAGTCTCGTGTACAATTTCACATGAAGCAGATGCGGTAGTAACATAGCACACCACTAACTGTTTACAGAGATTCTCTCTCTGTAGCAATCCACTCCGCCATCTCTTCACAGCCCTGTAACATCACTTCAAATGTTTATTCTGTCTTCCCTTAAAAATTGGTTTCTCAATCATCTTCCTGCAATGCAACATCCTAGGGTCTGGCATCATTGATGTAAAACAGCAGCAACTTACATTTGAAAAACATGTTTAAGCGGCAAGTGGTTCAGATCTGGAATGTGCTGAGAGAGTGCAATGGATGCAGATTCAATCATGGCTTACAAGTGGAAGTTATCTGAAATTGTTTCATTTTCAGGGCTTCAGGAAAAGGCAGGGGTGCATCCGCTGGTTGGGATGTTTGCTCTTGTGGGAGAATCTGGAACTAGAAATTGTTGCTTAAAAATAAGAGGTCGTCCATTTAAAACACAGATGAGGCGAAATATGTTCTGTGGGTTGTGAGTCTTTGAATTATCTTCCTGAAAAGGCAATGAAAGCAGAGTCTATGCATATTTTTAAGGAAGAGGAGGCTAGATTCTCGGTCAGTGAGGGGTTGTAAGGTTATCGGGGTCGATGAGAATTAGATTTGAGGTTATATGACATTAACTGTGGTCTTATTAAATGGCAAGCATGGCCTCTTCCTGCTTGTTCATATGTTCATGTTACAGGTGCATATAAGTTCCATTCTTGTGTGTTTTCACTAAGTCGATTTGTGCACAAGTCAGAACACAATACAGTACAATATAAAATAGCTGTTTGTAAAAATGAGCAAGCATTCACATGTTTGGATCTTTGGTATTAATACACCCCTTTGTGGAATCTAGTTCATAAGTATGAGTGTTTGTAATTTGGGCGTTCATAAGTCAGGTGCTAGCTGCAGTTGATTTTCTCCTTTACATTGTAATTCATAGGTATCAGAGGACAGATTTGGCTCATATTTGTTTCTCATACCTCAGCACGTTTTCTGAGCTGATGCACTGAATTGCAGCAAGGTGACTTTACTAGCTAGTTTTGTAACTAGAGCCGATTCGCTTCATTTAGTTAGCAAATATATTTTCATTTTTGCATTTTAACTTTTTAGTACCTTGTTTTTAAATAAATTCAAGGTGGATGTATTGTAATTTTATATATTTTTCTTGTTTGATTTTAGATTAAGCAGGAAACTCCACCACTGTTAACTGTCTTAAGCTGTGCACATTGTAAACATGTGAATTCCCTCTAAAATTTCACCTTTTTGAGCAATCACTACTTCTAATATTTTCTTCTTTGGTTTTTCATACACCTTTTGTGTTCATGTGGCCCTGTAAGGTTCTCTAGGTCTACTTCTGTCTGTTAAAGATTCTATATAAGTACAATAAGAGAAGTGGAGCATTGCAGATGCTGGAGACCAGAAGTAAAAACCGAAAATGTTGGAGAAACTCAGCTGGTCTGGCAGCATTTGTGGATAGAGAAACAGTTAATATGTTATGTCCGATGCAACTTATTCAGATCACTGTATATGTTACCATAATTCCAAATCATAGTTATGATGTTGTGCCTCAATAGGAACACAGCAGTCATTCCAGTTGGCACTTTTATGAGAAATAACTTCAATGGCCCTTTCCAACTCCCTGTCCTCTACCACCCAGGGAACACTACTACCCTCAAGATCCCTTCCAAATTGTGCACCATCCTGACTTGAAAAATATTGTTGGAACAAAATCTTGGAGTTCCCTACCTAACAATATCAAACCACACAGACTGCTGCAGTTCATGATCGTTTACTGAGGGCATGTTCCTGAGGGCAGAGATGCCCGTGTCCCATGAACAATTTTAAAATTTCAGGTTGGCTGCATTATGCTCTGTTTGGATAGAAATTTCAGGTTTTTTCCCTTCATGCACTGCTGATTTCTTAACATTCATTCAATGTTAGTGTTGCAACATTAGTGTTCTCTTTTTTGACTTAGTTGTGTTTCTCATTCTCAACAGGATGTAATGTTTGTTCTTCATCAAATTGTATCCTGAAGACCCTGATCCTGGGGCCGAGGATGTCTGGTGGAATAGTGGGAAGTGAGCCTCATTCTGTGTTCAAGGTACCTTTTAATGTTTTTTTAGCCAACTATATGCATTGTTTAAGTAAAACAAATTCAGATGAGTGTAAAATAATTAACTGGAGCAATGCCCAGCCCCACGCCCCCGAATTGTTTCATGACTGTCTGCTGTTGGACTCAGATGCAACATAAAAGAGGGTTATGATTCTCATCCTTAATTTGAAATGTAGCAGTTATTTTAAACGACTGGTAATCCAAAGAACAGGAATTGCAAATCACACTGTAGCCATTTTTGAGTTCAGTTTTGCGTCTGTTCAAGTTCTGTCAGATCAACATAGAAATGCTTTAGGGAAGGAAATCTGCTGTGTAAATCCAGTCTGACTTCCTTGTGACATCCGTCTCAGGCCAACATTGGCTTTTAACTGCCCACTGAAATAGCCCAGCAAATAACTGTATTAGACCAGCGTTCAAGTTATGTAGGTTGAGGCACAACCTACCACCACCTCAGGGCAACTAGACATGAAGGATAAATGTTGCTGATGTCCATATCCAGCAGCATTCACCATATTTGAAGTGAGTGCAGGGAAATTTGGGAAGAAGGGAAAAAAGTGAATTTGCCTGTACATCAATGCTGTCACAGCTGGTTAGCATGGAACTGTGAGTTGACTTGTCCTCTCCTCAGCTGAAAGTCCTGCTTCATCAGAGACCAGCTAACTCTGTACTGACAAAACATTTTTAAAGTTTTGCAAGGTTAATTTTATCTTGTCCTGTACCAGGCTCTCACTGAATCAATTGCAATGGAGCCTCCCCAACTTGCTGCCCTTGAATTTCGATGGTGTTGGCCCAGGTGCAAGTACAAATAAGTGTCCCAGTGTCTCCTTTCCCATACTGCATTCTTTGGAGAACAGAACTTAACTGTTGCTAAGAGAAGGTGACCATGTCTTCAGCTACCAGGTCTCTGAGCTCTGGAATTCCATTTCTAAACATTGCTGTTGCCATTTGTGTTTGACCCAAATATCCCATTATGTAGATCAGTGTCTTTTTTTTATGTAGCACATTTATCTGCTGTCCTTCCCTGGTCTAGCTTGCATGTGACTCCGGACTTACTGCAATGTGGTTGGTTCTTAACGTCCCTCTGAGATGGCCTATCGAGCTATTCTGGTTAAGGGCAGGTCGGGATGGATAACAAATGTTGACTTTGCCAGTCATGTTCACATCCCATTTATAAAAAAAAACTAAAACAAAAGATCCTTGAAACATTTTAACTGTTAAAAGTGGTGTATAATTAAAATTGACTGTTATTTGCCGCTTAGATCAGATTAATGTGGTGAGCAAATTTGGAACAACTTGCTGACAGACCTACAGCTGCTTGGCTAGGTGCCGGGTTTAAATCTGACAATGCTCAGGGAGGCTGCAATGTGAAAAGGAATATTCTTCTCTGATGCTGTTAATCTAGGGAGATGCATAACTAAAGTATGTCCCTGCATTGTTCCTGATTGGGCAGTGCTCCTGTTAAAGTACACCCATTTTGTGTTGCATGCTGCTTTATTTTTGGGAGGAGTTGATTTTAGGACAGTTGGCACTGTCCTGGTTTGCTGATGTTTAAAGGGCCAGTGATCCACAGAGCATTCCCCATCTGTACATTGTCATATTTAATTGAGCTTTGAACTTGTGTGGCTGAGCCTCCATTTAAACTTTATGGCTCAGTTTTTGTAGAAGTCCTATATTAAACTCATTTGGGGCCATGTCATTTTGCACAAAACAGCAAGCAATTGGAGTATGCACTCAATGGAAAGGTACTGAAAAATGTGGTGAAAAGAGGTGACTCGAGTCAAATCCTCTGAAAGTGGATCTAGAGGTCGATAAATTTATTTAAAATTGCATTTAGCTTTTATAAATCTGGGAGTGGAGGCAATTAATAAATTTGTAAAAAAAAATTGGTTTTTTTCCACGGTATTAATTCTTAGACTTGACGTCAGTTTTTTTTGGTTTGCAAATAATCATTATTGAGTTCAATCTGTCTTGTCACACTTGTGCCCTAAGGCATAGTCATGCAAAAAAAAAAACAAATTACCTGTACCTGCTTTTGCTCTGGGTTCAGACAAAACCCTTATCTTTCAGTTCTAACCTTTTGCAAATTGAAAAGGAATGCTTAAAATCATTAAAGGACTCTAATCACTCACATCCTTCCTTGTAATGTTTAATTCAGTCTGATGTAGTAGTTGTTTCTCAGTTTCATAATTTATTGATTATTGTCTGATTTGTTTGTGATATGGAGTGCTCTGCTCACAAAAGAATTCTCAATCACAGAATGTTTACTGTGCAGAGAGAGGTCATTCGGCCCATTGTATCTGCACCATTGCCCTGCTTAATCCTTATAACTCTTTAAATTTTTCCTTTTCAAGTAACAGTCAAATTCCATTTCAACCCATTCGATTGGACCTGCCAGCACTACACTCGCAGGCAGTGCAATCCAGTTATCACCTTCCTGACAAATACTTTTTTTTGCCAGGTGTCACCCTTGCACTGAAACATTCTGGGAATGAGCAACTTTGGCTATTTTATTGTTTCTAAAATAGTGCACATTTCATGATATTCTATCTGTAATTGTGAAAAAGAACTCAATCCCATTCAATGGAATTAAATCCTAATGCTGTGTGTAGGACAGGGTGTTTTACAATAGTTGTGGTGTTGTGTGTAATATTCGTTATAAGAAGCACATTAAAACCATAAGGAATGGATAGGATAGACTCATTAATATGATGCAATGTTGGGAATCTGTAATTCTGAAGAGCAACATGAGAGATGGGGTTGGAAGGGTGAGCTATTTTCTGTACTGAGGATATTAAAATGATGGTTCTGGAGGCGAATAGGGAAAGTCACCCAGCTGGTGGGGCAGCGATTAGGGGTTAACTGTTTAAAGTGCAAGTTATGAGAGAATTTAGCAGAAATTCTTTTACGTGGAGAGTTATTGGACCATGTGAGGTTTGCTAAAAGGAAAGGTTGAAATAGACACATGCATTTATTAAGGTAAAAAGTGATAGTGTGTTTGAAACAGAGGCAGATACAGGTCTGTGAGGCAGTTGTTACTTTTGGATACTCTAACAAGTAGCCAACACAGACGTAATGAGCTGATTAGCCACCTCCTATGCTGTAAATGGATATGATTCCAAGTGGGTAAGTGTAGAATTGTAGGCTCAGACTTGGTTGTATTGAATGTAGATTTAGCTTCTTTTTGAAGACTTTTTTTCTCCCTTCTTTGCTGCTACTTTGGGAGCACTGAAGAATCACTCTGATTCCTGATGATCCCATTCAGAGGGAAGGGAGAGGGAGTGTTAATCTAATGTAGGTGTAATGCTGCAATCCAGAGCGAGTTGCCCCCTCTTAGTTTGAGGTTATACCTGAGTAGGGAGTTGGATGCACAGAGCTGCATGTGTTTGTGGCAATTGTGCTTGTTCTGCGGCTCACTGCTGTTACCTTGTTTTTAAACTTGGCTTTTCATTGATCTAGAAGAAGCAAGTGGTTAGAGCACTGAGGCTAGGGCAGGAGCTCTGACTGGAACCACACAGTAACTGAGAGCTGTCAACCTACTGGCATTGGAAGGAAGCAACAGAGAGGGTCTGGGGCGGCAGCTCAGTTTGAGAGGATTGCAACCTTTTTCCACCACCAACCCCACCACATCCCTCTCGAGGGAGCCTTGATGCTGAATTTCAAAATGCAATGAGAAGTGACTGAAACATCCCAACCCCCTCTGCTTGATGACTCTCGCCAATTGACTGAACAAAATCCTCAGCGAACAAAGCCTTGTGGACATACAGGAAGAGTTGATCTGAGTGCGCAATGTCGTTGAGGAGAACAGATGGGGCATCCATTATCCAAGCCCTGGCGATGACTGTGGCTGAAATTCCGGTATTCCTGTACTCTACGTTCGGGCAGGTATGTTGACAACCAACAGGGCAAGATTCCTTTCTCATCTCTCTCTCTCTCTCTCTCTCTGTGGGTGAGGGGGTGGACTGTGGACAAAAATCCTGCTTCTGCATAAGCACGTCCTCACAGGCTCCTATATTGTATGCAGTTTTCAAAGTAGGTATGCCAAGTAATTTCATTATTCTGACTTATAAATAATCTTAATATTGCAGTTTGAAAGAAACCGTTGGGAGGAATATTGTAGCTAGCTATTCTATCCTCAGCGCTTCGTTGAAGCGCTAATATCTGAGCTGAAGTGACGCAAATCCGGAACTATTGCTGTCAGATTTGGGGTATGGTCACAGGTCAGGCAGAGCTTGACGCAATGTGATGAGCAATTTAAAAGATAAAGGGATTACTTGTGAGTTTGAAAGATGCAAGTGCCAGAGAATGAAGCACCTTTTCCAGCAGTAAGTGTCTGGAGGCCAGGAGTATTATTGCCTCAGCTCCACTTGAGAATAATACTGAGGTAGTACCTGATCAGTATCCACTGACCAGCCTGCTGCGTTTCCCTCTGAAGTAAATCGTGCAAAGATTTGTTTTGCATGGTAGGCCCTAGCTCAATGGGAACTGCATCAAGACTGTTCAGGCTAGTTCCATACATGATCATGTAAGCAACAGAGGAATAGTTCATCCATCTGGAGCTGCTTGTTACATTCACTAGAATGTGCGACACTATATCAGGTATTTGACTTACATGAATGCTTCCTCCCGCTTTCCACTTTATTTCATCCTATCAATGTGCCTTTCTGTTTATTTCTCCCATATGTACTTCATTAACTTCCCCTAAATGCATTTGGTGCTTTTTGCCTTGGCCACTTAAGATAATGTATTCCACACGGGGCAGAATGCTGACTGTGGTTAGCACTGCTGCCTCACAGCGCCAGGGACCCGGATTTGATTGCTGCCTAGGGAGACTGTGTGTGGAGTTTGCACGTTTCTTCCCCCCCCCCCCCCACTCCATGTCTGTGTAGGTTTTCTCCAGGATCTCCGGTTTTCTCCCACATTCTAAAAGATGTACAGGTCAGGTGAATTGGCCAGGTTAAATGACCCGTGGTGTTATGTGCATTAGTTGGGGATAAATGCGGGAAACTAGTCTGGGTGGGTTACTCTTCAGAGGGTTGGTGTGGACTTGTTGGGCCGAAGGGCCTGTTTCCACGATGTAGGGAATCTAATCTGATCACACATTTATCAGTGTGTTGTGTTCTTGTGCTTCAGTCTTGGATTGCTTTTCAACCTTATTTACAGAATTTCCTGTTGGCACATACATCTGTAAAAATAAAGTGAATGTATAACTTAGTTTAGTAGTTTAAATTAACCAGAGTTGGTTGATTCTTTGTTTTTGAATGTGAGGTGATGAGGGCAGACGTGCTGCCTGACACCTCCTTCCCTCTTCTGGACATTTTGCTTGGTGCAGCTCAGCAAGCCCATTGACGTTTATACCTCCTCTGTTGGCATTCACAGTTAAAGCTCAGCATCACTGCAGTGCAGTGGTTTAGGTTTCACATTCTTCTCTTCCTGTTTGTCTTCCATGGGTTCGAAGCCTCTCATTTCAGATCTGTTGTCTAACCTAATATCCCAGTTCATTCCAGCTAGCGCAACGCCCGTGCCCATATAGTTGCCCTTTAAGTGTGAAATACTGGTCTCAGGCCAACTCTCCTCCCTTTCAAACTGGATGTAAAATTAAATCATGTTATGATTGCTATTGCCTAGTAGTGACTTTACTCTGAGGTAATTAATTAACTCTGTCACGTTACACAACACCATGTCTGGTATAGTCTGTCTGGTCAATTCCAAAAGCTGCAGCTCTAAGAACTCCACATCAAAGTTACTATAACGGCCAATCTGATTTTTATGGTTTGTATGTATAACACCTAGTATTTCATGTATTTCTATTCCTATATCATGCTTACTGTTCAGGGGTCAGTAAGTCACTCCAAGTGACCTCTTTTCCTTACTATTTCCTCACCTCCACTCAGGCTCATGTTGCATTATGGTCTCCTGAACCAAGTTCATCTCAATTGCAGCAATATCATCCTTGATTAGGAGTGCTGATCTTGTTCCTTTGCATAGCTTATTCTTCTTGAATGTCATACAACACTCAATATGTAACCCAGTCCTTGTTATACTGCAGTAATAGCTGTCAGATCGTATTTATTCAGTACAGCGAGTGCTGTCAATTTATTTTCTTAATGACTACTATGTGCATTTAGGTACAGAGCTCTTAGTTGTGTTTGTAGTTATTTTTTGTAGCCTCTAGTCTTGGCTGCTCATATAGGCTTGGATTTTTCTCTCTTTCCCTTCCAGCCATTCTCTGACTTCCATTTTCCAAATTGGTGATTTGCTGTCCTGCCTCAGCTACCTGTCTCGATTTGTTACATTTACCCAAACTTGATCCCTCACTTCACTTGTTTAGTTTAAAGTGCCCTCTACTTCATTCGCCGTTTGTGAGGACACCAGTCCCAGTATGCTTCAGGTGGAAATGGCCCTATAGTAGAGATTCCTCTTTCCCCAGCACTAGTGCCAGTGCCAGTGTCCTGTGAATTGGGGTTCACTTCTCCCAATCATCCTCTGAGCCACTTCTCTAATCTTATCCATCCTATGCCAGTTTGCATATGGCTGAGGTAGTAATCCAGACATTATCATCTTTGAGGCTCTGCTTTCTAACTTGTTATACCTGCTCAGCAGAACTGTTTTTTTCTATCTTATCTTTGTTGTTTGTATCAACATGGAACATAACCATGGGATTGCCGCCTTCCCACTGCAAGTTCTTCTCCAGCCCACAGCAGATATTTGAAACCTTAGCACTGGGTAGATGACACACCCACCTGGACATGTGCTCTTTGCTGCAGACAATAATGTCAATTCCATCACAACACTGTTCCATACTAGCACTCCATTCCTCCTTGTGCTTCACTCTGGAATAACTTCCTGAACCACACTGTCATTGCCAGTTAATTCATTCAAATAAACTGAAAATTTCAAACCTTTTAGACAATTGGAGAGGCTAAGGCTTCTACTTTGAGTCTCTTACTTGTAGTCATAACCTCCTGACCCTCACCACTGACACAATCAGAAGACCCTTTCCTAAGGGTATAAATAAAGTGCCCAGATAGTTATTCCCCTCCCTGCTGTGTCAGTGTGTACAGCTTGGCTTCAGCTCAATTACTCTCAGCTGAGGTTCCTGCAGTTGTATTTCCTTGCTGCAGATGCATTTGCTTTGGATCATGCTGGCATCCAGAACCTCCCACATTCCCCTGCCCTGCCATCACTAATGATTGTTAATTATTTAAAATTACTGATTAATTTCTAACTGATGCAGCCTGCACCTCCCAAATATTTTAGCATTGCCACTACACTTTTTACAAACAATGAAACAGTAAAATACATGCATTATACTTACAGTTTCTAATACTACCAGCTACTGATTTACATATTATCTCTGCTGCAAAGATTGGAAGTCAGATGCTGGAGGCTGAAACGTATAATCCTCCTTGCCCTCACTCGGTATAGTTCTTGCAATAAGCCTTACTGAAAGCAATTCTTTGCTCCATGCACTGCATTCTCACTTTGAACCAATTCCCAAAAATACTTACTTGGCTTCTGTCTCACTCATGTGAGAGCTCCCTCACACTGACTACTCTTCATTATATTCTATGCATCAGTAGGATATTGATGTGCAATCTTTATTTTTAAAGCTTTTCCCTGTTTTTTATCATCCTCTGTTTTCTCCTGTCTTGGTTTTGGCTCCTTGATGGAGTTCATTTCTGTGGATCCTGGTTTTCTGCTGGTTTAGGCTCCTTGATGGAGTTCATTTCTGTGGTTCCTGGTTTTCTGCTGGTCTCTTGTCTCAACGAAGTATATGAATGTAAATAGTGAGCTGTTGGATGACGCATCCACTTTGTCCATTATCTAAAAAGCATGACTGCGATCCCAGATCGGACTATCTTACTCTGCGGCTAATTGGTGCACAACAGAGATTGCTTACATGCCTATTTATTGTGCTTAGTTGGGAGAAATTTGCTAATTTTTGAAAATTAGGTGCTTTTCATTGCTGGAACTCCCGGAGGGAGTTGTTTGGCCCACCGTAACTCTGCTGGCTCTTTGAAAGAGCTGCTCGTTAGTCCCATTGCTGGAAATTTGTCCTTTTTTTCAGTTCTATCCAATTCCGTTTTGGAAGTTGCTGTTGAATGTGGTTATTTCAACCATTCAGGCAGCATGTTCTACATTATCAATCTACTTGGCATAGCAAGCATTTCCAGATATAAGTTGTATTAAGCAATGTTTTCATCTCTACCCTGACAATATGCACCAATCACAGGTGCCGCATTTCGTTCTTCCACTTCCCATACTAGTCATCCTTTTGATTTTTAATTTCCTGTTATGTAACTAGATTGGAAATGTCCAAAGAAATTTCACATTGAACCCTGAGGACAAGCTGAGAGAAACAACATGCATGTCAGCAGTCTGACCTGGATTCCTTTGGTTGTTGTTATTCATTCATGGGATGTGGGCATCAGCGGCTGGCCAGTGTTTATTGCCTGTGCCAAGTTGCCCATGAGAAGGTGGAGATGAGCTGTACAGGCTATCAGTAAACCCCCAAGGCCAATAGGAAGGAGTTCAGGATTTTGATCCAGTAACACTCAATGGTGATATACTTCTAAGTCAGGATGGTGTGTGGTTTGGAGAGGAACTTGCAGATGGTGTTCCCATGTATCTGCTGCCATTGTCCTTCTCAATGGAAGTGGTCATGGATTTGGAAGGTGCTGCCTAAGGAGCCTTGGTGAATTTCTGCAGTGCCTCTTGAATGTGGTGAGTAAGTTATTAAATCCACATGTGTCCATGTGGTTTCCATGGTTTAATTGCCTTAACTGAGCATTGCAAAATACTGCTGCTTTACCTATGTAAATGTTTTATTAAAGCATTTTCACTGTTTAGAGTTGGTGGGCCTAAAGTTTGCAGATGGACGGCACGGTGGCACACTGCTGCCTCACAGTGCCAGAGACCCGGGTTCAATTCCCGCCTCAGGCGACTGACTGTGTGGAGTTTGCACATTCTCCCCGTGTCTGTGTGGGTTTCCTCCGGGTGCTCCGGTTTCCTCCCACAGTCCAAAAGTGTGCAGGTTAGGTAAATTGGCCATGCGAAATTGCCCGTAGTGTTAGGTGCAGGGGTAAATGTAGGGGAATGGGTCTAGGTGGGTGCACTTCGGCAGGTCAGTGTGGACTCGTTGGGCTGAAGGGCCTGTTTCCACACTGTAAGTAATCTTAAAAAAAAAAAAAATGAGAATAGATGATAGACTGGGTTCTTATTCAAAGAGGATGGGAACGGAGGGTGAGTTTATTTAGGACAGAATCTCTGAATTCTGCAGTTCTTTCTGCTGTGATTTGCAGTCTTGCCAATTGATTTAATTTAAAATTAGACACTTCAAATGAATCAATAACACTTGGCTTACCTACTTTTATAATTGTGCACGAGTGATTTGATTGTTCTATACTCCTTTTTCTAATGCTTTATGCAATGTTTCTTTAGTTTGCAAAGCATAATTGAACAAAAGGTGTTGAAAAGAAAGAAATGTAGAATCATTTCTCTGTTTCTTCTATTCAAGTTTAATGCCTTTTTAAAAAATAGATGTGTGTTTCATAATTGGGATTTTGTTGAATATCTGGTAATTTTATGGACTATTCTTAACATTGGATAGTATCTTAACATTTTATGACTGGCCATTAAGTGGCCATTTGAGGCTTTTTGAAAATCTAAGCATCACTCAGCATTTCTGTGAGGCAGTTTGAGAAAAGCTGCAATGTAAGATCCACAGTTTAGGTTAAATCTCTAAGGGCCTATGTGGAAAGAAGAGACTCTTAGAAAAGCAAGAAATTATAACCTTTTAGAAAAAAACTTAAATATTGTACCCTTAGAGGGAAACAAACAGTTCAGTCTCAACTCTGCGATGACAGCTTAGAGTTGTACCTCATGGAAACAGGCCATTCGGTCCAACTAGTCCATGCCGACCATGTTTCCAGACTAAACTAGTCCCACCTGCCTGCATTTGGCCTATATCTCTCCTACTATTCATGTACTTATCCAAACGTCTTTTAAATGTTTTAACTGCACCTGCATCCACCACTTCCTCTGGTAGTTCGTTCCACATACGAACCATCAAAAAAAAATTGCCTCTCATGTCCTTTTTAAATCTTCCTTCTCCCAACTTAAAAATATGTCCTCTAGTTTTGAAATCCCCCAATTTAGAGAAAAGACCCATCCAATTCACCTTATCTTTACCTATGTAAATGTTTTATTAAAGCATTTCCACTGATTAGAGTTGGTGGGGCCTAAAGTTTGCTGATGCGAATAGATGATAGACTAGGTTCTGGTTCAAAAAGAATGGGGACTGAGGGTGAGTTTATTTAGGACAGAGCCCTCTCATGATTTTATAAACCTCTGTAAGGTCACACCTCGACCTCCTGCGCTCCAGGGAAAGAAGTCCCAGCCTATCTAGTCTTTCCTATGAACGCAAACCTTTCATTCCCGGTAGCATCTGGGTAAATCATCTCTGAACTCTCTCCAATTTAATAATATCCATCTTATAGGAGTGCGACCAGAACCGTACACAGTAATCTGGAACAGGCCTCACCAACATCCTGTGCAACCTCAACATGACATCCCGATTCCAATTCTCAAAGGTCTGAGTAATGAAGGCAAGCATGCTAAACATCATCTTAACTACATGTCTATCCGTGCTGCAGATTCACAGAATTATGTACTTGAACCCTTCGGTCTCCCTGTTTGATATCATTACTCAGGGCCCTACCATTAATTGTATAGATCCTGCCCATCTTTGTTTTACCAAAGAGTAATACCTTACATTTATTCAAATTCAACGCCAGCAGCCACTTCTAAGCCCATTGACCCAATTGATCAAGATCCCTTTGTAATCTTAAATAACCTTCACTGTCGACTATACCACCAATTTTGGTGTCATCCACAAACTTATTAACCATATCTCCTACATTCTTATCATTTACATAAATGACAAAGGAAAGTGTACCCAGTACTGATCCCTGTGGAATACTGCTGATCAGGTGCCTTCAGTCTGAAAAACAACTCTCCACCACCTATCTCCTAGCATCAAGCCAATTTTGTATCCAATTGCAAGTTTTCCCTGAATTCCTTGCAATCTAACTTTAGTCTACCTAGTGGAACCTTGTCAAAGGCTTTACTAAAGTTCATGTAAACAATGCCTACCACCCTGCCCTCAATGATCTTTTTGGTTACTTCCTCAAAAAACTCAATCAAGTTTGTGAGGCATGATCTTCAAGTTTCTGACCCAATGACTGTTCTCTTCATGATCAATGCTAGATTTGACAGCTAAGTGGGTGCTGAATGTGCCTAGTTGCTTGACATCAGTACTGAACAGAATAAAAATAAACCCAACTGTAGAGTATACTGCTATCCTTGCTAGAAGCCTAGTTACACTTTATGATGATGTATATTTCCCACCCAGTTAGACTGAATAGAGTAGCAGGTTAATGTCCTTTTTAACAGGCGAGGCAAGAGGGTATGTTCCTTATTCCTTTCACCAGTTACCGAGGGTAATGAGGGAGAAAGGATTAGAAGCTATAGGTACCTAGATGGGATTGGTGTGGAGGGATATGAATCAAACAACGGCAAATGGGACTAGTTTAATTGTGAAAGCTGGGAGGTATGGACAGGTTGGGCCAAAGAGTCTGTTTCCATGCTGTAGACCTCTATGATTTTATATTGTCAGAGTGAAATGAAGGGTGGAAAGAAGCTCATGTGGCACTTGAGCGTCACGATACGTTGGGCCAGATGGCCTGTTTTTGTGCTGTGATATCAATATAACATCTTATCACTGATTTTAATATGTTCTTTGTTTGATACCATTTGAAGTCCATCTTCTCACAACTGAAGCTGTCTCCGGGTCTGAAGAAGGTGCTGTTTGCAACAGCTTTGGGCACAGTAGCCTTGGCCCTCACTGCACACCAGTTGAAGAGGAGAGGACGGAGGAAAAAGCAAGATGCCGAGAAACACAAGGCGTTACAGCTCCCTGCACTGGGCAAGCTTCCATCCTTAAAGAGAGGTAAAAATGTGATGCCACTGTTTTGTTTGTGTTTGTTTAGGTTCTCCACTCCTTTTTAGAATGGTCTGACTCCTAGTGTGGTCTCAAATGCCAGTGGTGTAGGTCAAAGGACTGTTGTTGCTGATCCCATACGGTGGGGTCAGTGTGATATTGTACTACAGAGACCTGATCTCATCGTCCTGATATTCACACTCCTGTTCCTCTCTGTGAGAATCTCTGATCAATATTTGGTGGGAAACTCATTTTCTTTTCTGAATCCTATGGGTGCTCTGATAAATCTGCTATTTTAGTGGAGACCAGGAATCAAAACTGGAATCTTCCTAGTTTGCATGCTAATGCTGCATGTGCTCCACAGAATGCCTTCTGATGTCCACAGGCAGCCCTGAAAAGTTTAAAATGTTGATACCAATGTTTTAGAGGCAAATAAGTTCTTGATAGGGATATTTCACCTCTTATTTCAGATACTATGACCAGTTTCCACAAATTTGAACAGTAGCTGACAGTGGTGTCACATTTGGTCCTGGTGTGGGTTAGGTGTTTTATCTTAAGCCTTTAAGGTGATCAGCAATGAAATTAACCAAGGCTGCAAACTTTTTTCTACCTTTCCAAACAGTTTTATTATAATTATTAAAAAAATAAAAAAATGATTTTTTAAAATTCACAGGCATCGCCTTAAGACCATTAGACCATAAGACATAGGAGTGGAAGTAAGGCCATTCGGCCCATCTAGTCCACTCCGCCATTCAATCATGGCTGATGCGCATTTCAGCTCCACTTACCAGCGTTCTCCCCGTACCCTTAATTCCTCTAGACAACAAGAATCTATCAATCTCTGCCTTGAAGACATTTAGCGTCCCGGCTTCCACTGCACTCCGTGGCAATGAATTCCACAGGCCCACCACTCTCTGGCTGAAGAAATGTCTCCGCATTTCTGTTCTGAAATGACCCCCTCTAATTCTAAGGCTGTGTCCACGGGTCCTAGTCTCCTCGCCTAACGGAAACAATTTCCTAGCGTCCACCCTTTCCAAGCCATGTATTATCTTGTAACTTTCTATTAGGTCTCCCTTTAATCTTCTAAACTCCAACGAATACAATCCCAGTATCCTCCGCCGTTCCTCATATGTTAGACCTGTCATTCCAGGGGTCATCCGTGTGAATCTCCGCTGGACACGTTCCAGTGCCAGTATGTCCTTCCTGAGGTGTGGGGACCAAAACTGGACACAGTACTCCAAATGGGGCCTAACCAGAGCTTTATAAAGTCTTAGTAGTACATCTCTGCTTTTATATTCTGCTTTTATGTGCCTTATGCTAACCCCACACACACTGTCATAATTTCGCAAGCACATGTTATTGTCCTCACTGACCCTAAAGGGATCCTATCAAATTGTCTGATATCTTTCCTCTTCCTTACAGCAACCCCACCCAGAAGAGTGCAGAGCCCAGGGAGTAAGAGCAATGATACTCTCAGTGCAGTCTCCTCCAGTGTGCTCAGCAGGCGATCTAGCTCGTCCCAAAGTCTAACATCGGTAAGGAGCAATTAAACCATGAGTTCTTTATTGTCTTCCTACATGAGGAAATTCCAGGGCTGTGGGCAAAGAGTGCGGTAATCAGATTAGTTGGGATTCGGAGGATTGCAGAAGTGCTCCAATGCTGTATGATCCTGCATCAGTATTTAATGTCCAAAACAATCCTCATTTTGCCAGGTGTATGCTGTTATTGACTGCTAACAAAGCAGATTTTTCTCATTACCTGCTCAGCAGGGGAAAAGCTAATTTTACGAAGGGGACTTCTGCGAGTAGATTGGAATTGCAGTTACAGGGTAAAGGATTTATGGAGCATTGGAGGGCATTCGGGGACAACTTAGTTCAGGTGTAGACTAAGAACATTCCTTTGATGATAAAAGGTATACCATCAAAAACTAATGTGCTTTGCATGGCAAAAGAAATAAAATGCAAAGTAAAACTGAGAAAGTGGACTAATAGTGCGAGCAAGATTCAGATAATAACACAAAAGGTTTGGAAAATACTGGACAGAGGTAATATGTGGCAAAGAGCAGTAATTAGAGAACAATTAACAAGCGATGAGCCTAAACCATTTAATGAGCATATAAATTGGAGGCAGTTAGCTAGGGAGACAAAATCTTCATGTGGAGGTTGAAGGCATGGCTGAAGTATTAAATGTTTTGCATGTATCTTCACAAAGGAAGTGGGTAGTGTGGATGTTATACTGAAAGAGTCATGTGATAATATGATGGAGGAGCAGAAGTAGACTACTCCACCCATTGAATTTGCTCTGCCATTACTCAAGAGTCATTTTTGATCAACACCCCACTCAGCATCTTAAACTTTCAGTCGCGTCACCATCAGCACACGGGCAGCAATGTGTACCATCTACAAGATCCACTGCAGCTTCTCACCAACTGCCTTCTACAGCCCCTTTTGAAACGTATTACCTCTACTACCTGGTCAAACAAGGGCAGCAAGCATATGGGAACACCAATGTCTGCAAAGTTTGAGAAGATTTGTAGCTCGGGTGCTCGTTGTTGTGGTTCTGTTCGCCGAGCTGGGAATTTGTGTTGCAGACGTTTCGTCCCCTGTCTAGGTGACATCCTCAGTGCTTGGGAGCCTCCTGTGAAGCGCTTCTGTGATGTTTCCTCCGGCATTTATAGTGGTTTGTCTCTGCCGCTTCCGGTTGTCAGTTCCAGCTGTCCGTTGCAGTGGTCGGTATATTGGGTCCAGGTCGATGTGCTTATTGATTGACTCTGTGGATGAGTGCCATGCCTCTAGGAATCCCCTGGCTGTTCTCTGTTTGGCTTGCCCTATAATAGT
>NC_057739.1:44859989-44918091 GCF_004010195.1 Chiloscyllium plagiosum
GGAATTCCTAGAAGCATGGCACTCATCCACAGATTCAATCAATAAGCACATCGACTTGGACCCAATATACCGACCACTGCAACGGACAGCTGGAACTGACAACCGGAAGCGGCAGAGACAAACCACTATAAATGCCGGAGGAAACATCACAGAAGCGCTTCACAGGAGGCTCCAAAGCACTGAGGATGTCACCTAGACAGGGGCCGAAACGTCTGCAACACAAATTCTCAGCTCGGCGAACAGAACCACAACACCAATGTCTGCACTTCAAAGAAAAAGTGTTTAATTGGCTATAAATACTTTGGCTGTTTGGAGTCCATGAAGTTAGTTACTACTTTGAAAGCTGTTCTTTTTTTCAGTCTGAGCTGTTTCTTTCTGTTAAATAATTCTCTGAAAGGTGCGACCAGCGAACTCACCAAGTCCAGCAGGTCTGCCAACTGAAACTTGGGAAGCAGGAGCTGTTCAAGAAGAGAATGAACCCACAGAGGATTCCAATGCTGAGAACCTATACATTATTGGTAGGAAGGCTTTCTATATTCTGTGTTCATTATAACTGAATATAATGTGCCCCCACAATATTAATAGTTGCATTTACATAGTGCTCTTAATGTAATAATATGTCCCAAGACACTTTACTGAGTGATATAAGGCAAAAATGCTTAGCCACAGAAGAAGATATTGTGACAGACAGCCAAAATTTGGTTGAAGAAGTGGATTTTAAGGAGTGTATCAAAGGAAGAAGTAGAAATGATTAGGGAAGGTTTCCAGAGCTTAGGGCCCAGGTGCCTCAGTCTATGATTTTGTACGGACAAGTGATTAATATTGAGTTTTCAAGAGTCCAGAATTAGAGGATCACAGAGATCGAAGAGGCTGAGGGTAAATGGTTATGGAATCAGGAAGGGAGAGGCTGTGGATGAGAATTTTAATGTTTATAAGGGGACCAAAATGTCACAGTTTTTCAGCTCTGATCTGACCAATGCCTTGTACAGTTTGAGCAAGATTTCCCAACTTTTATATTCCATTCTTTTGGAAATAGAGACCGACATTCCATTTGCCTTCCTATTACCTGCTTTTTGTGATTCATATGATTGAAGAGCTATCTGATTTAGTCTCCTTTTCACTGCTGTTTTACTATAGACCCTACAAAATCCCCCTCGTATTTATTGTAAGAAGGACAGATCCGACGTCTCTTGTGTTTTAACACAAACTGATGTCCCTCATCCTTGACACCATTCTAGGAAATCACCTCTGCAATCTCTTTAAAAACCTTGGGGATATACTTCCTAAACTGCTGTTCTCAGAATTGGAAACATATGTAACCCTGCTAAGACTTTTTTATTGTTGATTTTCTGAAGGATTCATGAACTAATAGTTAGTTCAGTTAATTACAAAGAGAATAAAAAATGAAGAGTCTTAAAGTAGCAGTCTGTGTTTAGAACAAGTTATAGTGTCAGATCAGATGAACTGTTCTCTTAATTTGATCTTGATCAGCTTGGGAAGTAGGTGCTCCTCTCTGGATGGTGAAATGGTTGAATTAATTATTGTCCCTCTTGTGCTGACCATTGTCTCTGATTATACTGACAAATGTTAAGGAGCAGATATGTTGAACACTAAGCCTTAATTTTCAATGGTAATACTAGTCTTTTATTTTAGGGTTTGAGTGTTTCATTTGTAAAATAATGGGCTTTAATATAGGATAGTGATTGATTATAAATCAGTATCCTATATTAAGGACCCCTTATTTTACAAATGAAACACTTGGGAGCCCTAAAATTCCCAATAGTGTATTCAGGCAAAACTTCTCTACCCTGATATTGGTGAGAAATTGTAATTCACATCCATAAGGTGAATGATATAGATGCTCTTAAATAAAAGTTGGGCAAATGCAAGGAAGAGAGGAATAGATGGCTAAAGTGATGAGGTGAGGTGATGAACGGTGAAATAATCATAAATGCCAGAATGTACCTATTGAGCTGATTGGTCCTTTTTCTGACCCATACCTTCTGTATAATTCGGTGTAACTGTATTTTAATGATCAGGGATGGAGCTGTTTGAAGAAGCTTTGCAAAAGTGGGAACTTGCCCTTACCAAACGGAAGAGGAGTAGTTCGGAAACAGAAAGAAAGAATTGTCTGATGAACCTGGGAGCGAGTGGCGCACTTGGGGACGGCTGTGAGGTACACCACATAGAGCTGTTAACTCTGCAGAACAGTAATACCTTCCTGTGGTTGTACAGATGTCTGAGTAGCGGTTGTGAGGTGGCTTCATTGGTTTGTGGTGAGGAGCCAAAATATTTTGCCTGCTTTGCCTAAGTGATCATGTAACTGCAGCATACGTGTTTCTGTGTGGCACTGAAATCAGAAATAAAGCTGACTCTTAATGCCACTCCTCAAACCGGCTACTCTGGTTTAGACAAGTGCTTGGCGTATACATTCTGAGTTTAATATGCTTCTGTGTTAGGGCTTGTGGGTGTTTGGCATAGTGTCCTGGAGAAATAACTACGGAGGGAGGTGATGGACAAGTGGTATCATTGCTGAGACTCTGGGAATGTCTGGAGATCTGGATTCAAGTCCTGCCAGGCCAGCTGGTGGAATTTGCAGTCAACAAAAATGTAAAATTAAGAGGCTACTGCTGACCATGAATCTATTGTCAATTGTTGGAAGAACTCATCTGTTTTGGGGGAGGAAACAACCATCCTTACCTGGTCTGGCCTCCATGTGACTCCAGAGCCACAGCAATGTAGTTGACTCTTAACTACCCTCTGGGCAATTAGGGTTGGGCAATAAATGCTGGCTTAGCCACTGAAGCCTTCATCCTGTAAATGAATTAAAATGAAAGGAGGTGAGTTGAGTGTTCATTCGCCAGGGGATTTAACAATAACCTTTCTGTTGATGAGAAATAGATGTCAGACTCTCAATGCAGTCTGTTCGGTGATATGCCCTGGATTATTCAGCGGGAAGAAAGAGAAAAGTTGATTTTTGAGCCCTGACTATGTTCCTCCCTTCCATCCTCTTAACTCAGTTCACTGAAGCCTGTTGTCATACCTTACCACCAACTTGGTTGAAATCACAAAGGGACTTCTGGTCTGTGACTCAGTGGGAAACCTACAAGGTTGGGTGAGCTGAACCTGCCACTTGCTCAGCCTTTGTTGTTAGTAAGTCCCACTGGGAACGACTGTAGGAGCCTCCGTGCCAAAATATGACTCCCTGTAGACTTTGTTACAAAGGTTCATTTAGAAGGGTAGAAAGGAACATGAGTTGAAGTTGAAATTAACAAAATGTAAATGGTTGAACAGGCACCAAGAAACAAGGAGTTTTCACAGAAGCTGGAAGCCCTCCTGAATCGAGCATACCGGCTACAGGAAGAGTTTGGGGAAACGGTACCTTCTAATAGTGTACTAGCTGATTTTGGTAAGTGTGAGTTCTTTAACTGGGAAGAAATAGATTGGATAATTACTGATTTTCAACATGACTTACACAGTATTGTTGCACAGAAGAAACCTCTTTATTTTGTTATTGCCCAGAGTGTGTTGGGGCTCTGGCCCTTCCATATGCAGAGGATTCTGGACGATATTATCTTGATGATGATGTCAGTGTGACGTCTGAAGATTCATTCTTTTCAGCAGCAGAGGTGAGCTTTCAGTATCTGCTGTCAAGTTGAGTTTTTAAGATGCTGCGTTGAATTTATACTGAGTATGCTACATCCTGTTTTTGGATCAATCTCTTCTTCAGATCTGTACAGTCTTTGTAGCACTGAAGGCCATTTGACCCGTTGCATCCAGCATGGCCACCCCCCTCTTGTCCTTTTTACCTTCCATCTTCCTGAAATTGTTTGCCTAGTTTTGTGAGATGATACACAGGTACCTAGTTGCACTCATCTCTTCCCCGGATGGTTGATTTTCATGAGGTTGTCCAGACATTTGTGCATTGCTTAAATTGTGAACCATCACATTTGAGTCAAATGCCCTTTTACCCCATTGCCCCAATATATATGCCTATCTTATGATCAGGAATGTGTTAACTCTTATCCAACCTGAAGTCAGGGATGTTGACTGTATCGTGTCTGAACACTGATAGTGGCAATATAGCTAGTTTCCCTGACCACTGGTTACAGCAAATTGTTATTTATGTTCAAGAGCTTTACACTGGCTCTGAATCTCCCCTAAGAGCTATGATGGCTGACTGACTGGTGCAATCCAGGATGATAGCAGAATATCAGCCAGATGGTCCCTTTTAAAACAATACCAGGTCATTGCATGAGTTTGGGATCCTTCCATAATGTCACCATCTATAACTCACTGATTTCACCAGATTTAATATTTGCAATGTAATTTCACTTTGGCATGCTTGAGGAAAACTGTATCTCAGCAGTTTTTATGTCATCTATTTCGATCATGTTTACTGAATGTAATTGACTGTTTAATTTCTGGCCATTCCGTGCCCATCAACCAACATTCAACCAGTCTGCTTTGACAGTTTGATCGTGGCTTTGTGAACTTGCAACCTTTGATACACTCCTGCAATGATCGGATCAGTCAGAAAATCTTTTTCTCCTCTAACACCATGTTCAGAAATTTGTAATGGTACCATTTCCGCAAACCAGCAAGAGATTTTATTGACTGGAAAGACAAGCCAGCACTAGCTTTTCTGTTCATATTGCAAGGTGCTAGGTGCATGCGATAACATCAGACATAGGAGCAGGTGTGGGCCATTTGGTCCATAAAGGTCTGTCTGTCATTCGATTCGATTATGGCTGATCTGATAATTCACAACTGCACTTTCCTCCCTCATCCCCTTCAACCTAAATTCCCTTAACGGTTAGGAAATCTTGTTTCAAACACCCAGGTTTTAGAATTTGTAGCAAAGGTTTACAGTGCGATGTAACTGAAATTATATATTGAAAAAGACCTGGATTGTTTCTCTCATGTAAATCTCAAAATCTTTTTTAAAAGTTACATTCTCGAGTGCGCTTTAACAATTGGTATCATGTTGGCCCAGATAAGGTATTGAAGGTGTTAACTCCCTGTGAGGCTGTCTGTGCCGCAATGGTCAGACTGATTCTAATCTAAAAAAACAGATTTACAGAATCTTACATGGATTCATGCAGTTTTTGAGCAAAGTAAAATGTAATTCTGCAAGTACAAATTCATCCCACAAACTTTGTATGTGTGCCGACATGACATGAATTGTTAAAGTGCACTTGAGAATGTAACTTTTCAAAAAAGTTTTGTGATTTACATATGAAAGAAACAATCCTGGTCTTTTTCAATATATAATTTCAGTTACATCACACTGTAAACTTTTTTGCTATAAGTTCTGTGTCGTACAATCGTTATTCTCCACAAACACCTGAGGAAGGAGCAGCGCTACAAAGGCTAGTGCTTCCAAACAAACCTGTTGGACTATAACCTGGTGTTGTGTGATTTTTAACTTTGCACATCCCAGTCGAACACCGGCGTCCCCAAATCAGGAAATCTTGTCTCAGCCTTGAGCATACTAATCAATCCAACAGTAAAAAGTTTCATAGATTCACCACCCTCAAAGAAAACATCCTCCCCTCACCTCTGTCTTTAATGGGTCCCCCTCTTCCCTTTGGTCCTGGAGCGTCCTACAAAGGGAAAGACTGCTCCACACCTAAGTTATGTAATGGAGTTGACAGTTCTTTTCTAACAGATGAAAATGTAAACGGTAGCCTTGGCTCACCCTCTGGTGGACAGTGTGTAGAAGAGCAGTAGAATTCTGCCTTGTGTTTAAGTCTGATTTTCTGGTTGGTTTATCTCCGTGCTGTTTGGGGAACCATGCAAATTGCCTTACCAGTTTGTATACATTACAGCAGTACTTTGTTGTCTATGATGTATTAAGAGGTGTTCTGTGCCTGTAAATGGGGTGATTGAGATGCTCCCTGCATTGCCTTGCTGTGTGTAGGTCGATTGCACGCTTGCCTACATAGCAACAGAAGTCTTTAGGTACATGTTGAACTTTTCATTGATTTGTTTTTATAAATCTCATGAGAAATTTGAGAAAAAACATTTTTTATACAAATGACTGAGATGAATGTAAGGTAGTTACATCTGAGGAAAAAGAGAAGAAGAGAAAGAGGATATGGTGAAGAGAGAGCAGTGGATAATTTATTTTAGATTTAGATTTTATTCTCCTGTGTTCTCAAGTACGGTGAAAAGTGCGTAATGGCGCCACACAAGGTACCATCTGAGGTACCATAGGGAGAAGTCCAGAGTCTGGGCCTAGGTGGTCCAAGGGACAATCAATGGTGTAGTGATGAAGATTGGCATGTCCAGAATTGGAGGGAGGCAGAGGTCTTTGAGGGTTGTAAAACAAAAGAAGGTTACAGATCTGTGGCAAAATTTGAAAACAAAGGTGAGAATTTGAAAGTGCTGCTAGACGTTAAACCAGTATAGTAATCACTGGCAATGATTGGTGAATGGGGCGTGATATGAATTAAGATACAAGGCAGCAGAGTCTGTGGTTTTGCAGTGAGTGCAAAGTGAGAGGCTGGCCAGGGGAGTCATAATGGTAAAGTCTGGAGGTAACTGTCATCCTCCAGTTAGCCCTCTGACCACAGGTTGAACCTGACACCCTCTCATCTAGTTGAGTGCAAGTGTTATCTAATGAGGCCTTTGAGGGAGTTTATAGGGACCTTCCAACGAGAAGTTAAACTGCTTAAAATAGATTCAGCAGCTGTAAGCAGAGTGTGAGAAAGGCCAGTTCCCCTTCTGCATTTCGGTCTGCCAGAAGCTTCCAGGTCAGATTCAAATTACGATGTTTCAGATTCCGCTGATCAGCACTGGACATAGAAGGACATGTGGAAGAAGAGGAATGTTGACTCAGGGAACTTGTGTCCTAATTCAACATTTAAGCCATCATGTGTGTTGTGCAAAAAAAAAATTAAATATGATCCATACTACTTTTATATCTGTAGCTATTTGATTCTTTATCATTCGATGAGGAGAGATTTCAGTCGTCCAGATCGTCTGCTTTATATGAAGAAGCCATGAGGATCGTTCAAGATGACCAGGTCGCCTGCCGATCATTCAGGTGTGTGGCTAAATTGTACCTTTGTCTGCTTGCTGCTTACCTGCACAATCCCCACCCCCAGCCAATTTCCTGCTCTGTTAGGGGGTATTCCTGCAGCAGTATATCTCCAGGGGTGATGTGGACAGCTTTCTGGTGCCCTGTTACAGTGCGGGGTTAGATTGTGGATTGTTGGAAGGGCAGGTGTAAAATCTACTCTATCCTGTCTTTGCCCATGCATTTTTCCCAGCAGTTCTTGCTGGATAGTTATCACATTTTCAGCCCTGTTCTCGTATCTTTTGAAGCCTCACCTGTCCCTATCACTTTAACCCTCCTCTGCAGTCTTGGAAAAATCTTGCTTTGTTTCAATTCCAGCCTCTATTGCATCCCCGATTCCCTTTGTCACACCTTTGGTGACTACTCCTTTAGCACCAAAGCCCTATCACTTTAACCCTCCTCTGCAGTCTTGGAAAATCTTGCTTTGTTTCAATTCCAGCCTCTATTGCATCCCCGATTCCCTTTGTCACACCTTTGGTGACTACTCCTTTAGCACCAAAGGTGTACAATTCCTTTCCTAAATCTCTCCAGCTTTCTGTCTTCCTCTAAAGACTCTCCTTAAAACTTTCTTCACCTTGCGTTGTTCGGTGTTAAAAAAAATAAATTCTGTCTGATTTGTACTGCTCTGAAGCATTCTCGGTCATTTTATTGTGTTAAGCACGCTGTATAAATAGCAGCTGTTATTTGCTGAAGTCAGACTCTCTGGGTTGTCCCAGCGGTGAGCGCAGGGCAGAGGCAGTGCTGCCCATCATTCTATGTCAGATTTAACTTGCTTTCAGTCCCTGATAGAGCTGACAACTGTTTTGTGTGTTGCAGAACGGAGCTCCTGGAATGCTACAGCGATGAGGATTTTTTGGCGAAGCTACACTGTGTGCGTCAGGCATTTGAGGTAAGCTTGATGAGGCTGCTCATTGTGGGACGGAAGCAAATGTTGTAGTGAAGAAAGCTAATAGCATGCTGGCCTTCATAACAAGAGGAATGGAGTGTAGAAGCAAAGAGGACCTTCAGCAGCTATACAGGGCCCTGGTGAGACCGCACCTGGAATATTGTTCGCAGTTTTGGTCTCCAAATTTGAGGAAAGACATTCTGGCTATTGAGGGATGAGGTCAAATTCCGGAACAAAATAAATAGTGTAGTGCATAATTCTTTCAGATAGAGGATTCTGGAATTGTGTTTTTTTTTTTTGGGACTTATGAGAAACGCCCATAGCTTGAGAAAGTCTTTCGTTTCAACTTGGGACAATTTTGCAGGAGTCTTCGCTGAAGCTGAATGTGTGAAACAGATGCTCTTGAGAAAGGGACATAGTTTAAGATTGTTAAGAAAAAGGTTACCTCACTAAGGAATTTAATTTATAAGTTCCAGACCAGAAATGTTTGGTTAAAACCCTGAAGGAATTATGGGGGTTGGGGTGGGGGGAAGAAATAAAAAAAGACTGCCTCGCATTGAAGATTCACATGATGTAGTATGAAGAGGCTCCAACGGCAAGGGTGTGAGTTACAGTGAGTTCTTCCTCGTTGATGTCTTGCCTGTTAACAGTTGGGTTAGATGAAGACTGGCAAAGGCCTACAAGAACGATGCTGGCTGGCTTGTAATGTATACAGCTGGTTGAAGGAAGGGACAGTAAACAAATACATTAGGAAGGTGGTATCACTCTGAGAGATGTGAGGTCAGTATTTCAGACACTGGAATCAATTCTAATTCTGGTTGGGACCAGTGAAGGAATTCGGAATAATTTGAATCAAGTATTTTAAAGCATGTTTACAATATGTTTAAAGTTTATTCCTTTTGAAGAATACAGCAATTAGGGGCAAGGTTTAAAGTTTGGTTAGTCAAAAGTAAACAGGCAATTAGGCTACTTTTTTTTTTGTGGGTTAGTGAAGTACTGTTGATCATTCGCAGTCATAGTGGGACAGAGAACCATGGCATGGTTTAAAAAAACATAGCTGGGAAAAGGGACACAAGTCTGTTAGTTCAAGAATTAGTGGCCTGCTGAGAGATTTGGAAGACTTGGCTCACTAGACGAAAGGTTGCCCCCTTGTCCAATACATTACTTTGTAGTCTTAGCTCCGAAGTGCTAGAATAATGATGCACCTTTTCCTGCTCTTAGATGCTATTCATTTGGATGTCTGCAGTTTTCAAGTGAAGTGGAGAGACAAGGGTTTGGTCTGGCTGTGATTTTCTCTAAAGGGGATTTGTGCCATTCAAAAAAAGATTTGCACATGATTAATTGAGGGCTGTGTGGTGAAGCTAAACCCCATCAGAAATCTGTGGCTTTAACTGAAGAGGGAAGGAATTTTAAGAGCGTAACATGCCTATGTTATAGGAAAGGAGGTGAGGGTGATCTGCGAGGAAGGTACCTTCTGTTTAAAAAGTATATTTCATCCCTAACAAGTTGAAGACTGAGGAAAGGTGAATTTGTAAAGCACTTTTTAAGTCTGATTTTCTATTGTAAGCTTCAACCCTGGTCTGTAGCTACTCTGCACCTGGTGTATTAGATGATACAACGTGATTGCTGGAAATCTAAAATTAAAACAAAGTACTGAAACCATCAGCAGGCCACATTTTTCTCACAGACATGAAAAATTACTTTGGTTTCTCTTTGTGTGCATGCTCCTAGCATGCTGAATATTTCCAGGATTTTCTGCTTCTGCTATATTAGATGACATTAGCAGTTTGGGAGTTCTCACATGCACTATGGGGGCAGGGTCTGTGAGTTGCTTCCATTTCTAATGAAACTGTTTTTTGGCACAGGTAGTGCTGCAGGATGAAGCAAACCGGCTATATTTCAGTGAAATTGGGAAGCAGATGATTACTGGACTGATGTCCACTGCAGGAAAGGTAAAACAACAGGCCCAACCCTACAGATATTCTGTAATTTGGAACTTTGTGATTTAATGTGATGAGATTTTGGGATTCCAAGGCAGTCCTGGCTGTCTGGTAAAGCTGTGTGCGACCTTTTAAGTTTTTTGTAAATCCTGTTATGCTGGAACTTGTTTCTTGTTGCAGTATGTGCTGTCGATGTGTTTGCACTGTAGAGGGTCCAGAGGGGGATTAACAACAATGTAACCTGGATGGGAAAAGTGCAGCCATGAGCAAAGATTGGATTCACTGTGATTGTTCTCCTTGGATGAGAAGATGAGGGCAGATTTGATTGAGATGTACAAAATTGGGAGAGGTCTGGATAGACTGGATGGGAAGGGCCTTTTTATCCTAACAGAGTCGGTGAATAGGGGGCATAGGTTTAAAGGTTAGAAAGAAGAAGAAAAATTTTAATTCAGGGGATGGTGGTGTCTGGAGTTCACTTCCTGAAAAGGGGTAAGATAGGAAACCCTTTACCTTTTTAAAGTATTTAAAAAAAGGTAAAAACATCATCGTCCTACCATAAGGCTTGTCTGCAATGAGAGAGAGATGTTTGGTGACCATAGCCTGTAGAGACATGGACGAGGAAAGTGAGATTAAGCTGGATAGCTTATTTTTTGGCCAGCAAATGATGGGCCAAGTGGCCTCTTTTCTGCGTGGAATTAAAAAGAGTAACAATTTATATCTGTTGTTTCATTTAAGTGTTTTGCAATTCATCTTTAAAATAATTGGAGGTCAGTAGATGAGGGCACAGTTGAACTGAATGGTATCTTTATTTAGGTAAAAACAAGGACTGCAGATGCTGGAAACCCGAGTCTAGAGTGATGCTGGTAAAGCACAGCAGGTTAGGCAGCATCCGAGGACCAGGTATCTGGCAATGATGGGCGTTTTAACACCCTGGATTACAGAGTAGTATGAAACAAGGATAGAAATGCTGAAAAATCTCAGCAGGTCTGGCAGCATCTGTGGAGAGAAATCGGGCTTAAGGTTTTTGGTCCAATCACCCTTCCTCAGAATGGAATCATCCAGTCTACCCGGGTCCCTCTCAGTTTTGTGCATTTCAATCAAATCTACCCTCAGCATCTTCTCATCGAAGGACAACAATCACAGCGAATCCAACTTCAGGTTCTGAGGAAGAGTCACTGGACCTGAAATGTTAACGCTGATTTCTCTCCATGGTTGCTGTCAGATCTGCTGAGATTTTCCGGCAGTTGCTACTTTTGCTTCCGATTTCCAGCATCTGCAGTTCTTTGGGGTTTTTTTATTTTACAATGTAACATACTTGGATAATGGACCTAACATCTGAATTCCACACGCTCAGATCACTGGCCAGCAGTCTCAGTTCCTTTTTCTCATAGCTTGAATCTGTCCTGTTGTAAGAGCAGTTATTAGCCTTATGACCAACCTTGCAGTGTGAGGTGCTGACTGGCTGATTTCTCAGCTGTGCTGCAATAGGTGGTGCTGGTGACAGTTAAAATGTTTGAGGAAGGAGGTACACCTGGGCAGGAACTAAATCTGATATTCCCATCATTATAATGTAATGAAAAGAGCAATCTCACCTTCCTTCCCTTGACTCTCTTTTCCTATTGCAGAATGTAAATAGATTCCATGAGACCTACCACGAAATGCTGCAGTATGCAGCAAGGGAAGAAACCTGGGCGACGACCAAGAGAGAGCTGGAGGGGCGCGGGGTAGGTCCCGAAATCACTTTAGTCGCTGTCTGATTAGGGCCAGAAGTGAACTTCCATTCAATGTTTTGCTGATGTGGTTATTTTAAATGACTAGAGCTGATCGTATTACAGAACCTTATTGTTCATTCACTCAGGTGTACGCCAATGAGGGGCAGCCTGTGCTGCGGTGAAGTTTAGAGTGTAACATTTGCATGTCTTGCTGTGGAAACAATGAAATATTTATTCTGAAGTGCAAGTATTAATGAGATCTGATCAACCTGAATTCCTTGCATTCCCAAATCATGTCTTTATAAATCTGAAGTTGTATGGGTCCATCTGTGTGGTCCTAATTTTCACACTGTGATCTTTGTAAATTATGGGCCCCCATTATAGAGGGGCTCGAACAAGGGGTCATGGTCTTGGGGCATGTGAGGGTAGGCCATTTGAATTGAAATGTAAATACATTTCTTCATTCAGGGCATTGAACCTGTGGAATTCTCTGCTGCAGATCGCTGTGGAGATCAAATCCCTGAAATATCTTTAGGAAAGAGGGAGATATCTGGAAGCTCGGGGGGGAGATTGCAAGTGAATGAGATAGAGGATCAACCATGATCTTGTTGCATGGCAGAGTGGGTTTGGGCTTGAGTGGCCTACTTCTGACCCTATTTTCTGTTTTCCTATGTTTCCCATCTCTACTTTGTGATGGAGATGTTACCACTTCCTGGGAAGACCAGAGCTAGGGGCCATCAATATAAGTGTATTTGCTGCTAATTTCAGTAGGGAATTTAGCAGAAACTTCTTTTCCCAGAGAGTATGACAAGGAGTGATTGAGGTGAATACGGTAAACACATTTACAGGGAAGCTGGATAAGCACAAAGGAGAAAGGGATCAGACGATGCTGGGATAGCGTGAAATGAAGACTTATGGGAGAAGACTCATGTGGAGCATAGACTAGTTGGCTGAATGGTCTTTCTCTATCTCTTATTGAATTATTATAACAGATTATCTGGCCATCGTCTTGTTGCTGTTTTTGTACCTTGCTTTCACACACTTTTGTTTCCTACAACAGAATTGTACGTAAAGTAGTTTGTGACGTCATGAGGTTATGTGAAGTGCTGTATAAACGCCATTTCTTTCACTCATGGGAGAAAACTTGTGTCTACAGGTTGTGAGCATGAGCTTTTTTGATATTGTATTGGATTTCATTCTGATGGATGCCTTTGAAGACTTGGAAAATCCTCCTTCATCTGTGGTTGCTGTTTTACGGAACCGCTGGCTCTCAGATAGTTTTAAGGAGACGGTAAGTGACATTGATCTACGGTACTGCACTGCAATGATTGTAGGAAAGATGATTCATCAGCTACATGTGTTGCAAATAAATTAATTAATCTATCTCTGGTCACCCTGACCACTGAGAGAGCTCCAGAGAACTTGAATTCCAAAGCTGTGCAAGTTGGGTGGATTGGACACGCTAAATTACCCATACTGTTTAGGGATGTATAGGTTAGGTGTGTTAGCCATGAGGAAAATGGAGGGTGACAGGGATGGATCTGGGTGTTATGCTCTTCAGAGGGTCGGTGTGGACTTGTTGGGCCAAATGGCCTGTTTCCACACTGAAAGGATTCTATGGCTGTGTCAGAGCTCGGGGATACTGAAGGTGCTCTGGACTAATGAGCTTTAATTACTTTGTCTCATTTTCCGAGGCTCTTACCCACACTTCCCTTTCGTTATGTGCCCCACATATGTCTCTCTGTGCTCTCTTTCTGTTGTGATAGTTTTCCTGGTGAAATGAAGTTTGAGGATGGGCGATGATATTGATTCAGGGTGTACAGAGACCATTCAGTCACTGTTTTGAAGCAAGGCATTCTTATTTTTAATTCCATCTTTATTATAAATTACAATGGTTACATTTACAATGAAGCTGTCCAAGTTAATTTGTCACGCTGTAATTAACTCCCTCTTTCACTTGTTTTAACCCCTCACCCTACCCCACCTGAGCTAGTGGGGACGTTGCAGTGTCTCCAGCGGCCAGACACTGTGTTTTATGTTGAGACAAATTTATATGGAGGGATGCAGTATTTACTATAGTCATGCGAATGTGTGCTGACCAAAGTTAACAGAAGGTACGAGTGTCAGATTTTCAATATCCTTTAAGCCATTTAGATATGTCAAAAGAGCTTTGTTTACTTTTTATGAAACATAAGACAAAGTGCAGGTAATCCTTGAATAATGTGGCCATTATGTTCTTGGAAATAACTATGTTAAGCAAAACTGTATTGTTGGAAAGATGTGTTTCCATAGAAACCCATGTAATTTTTTTAATATACTTGTGGGACTTGGGCGAGGCTAGCATTTATTGCCAATCCATAATTGCCATTAAGAGTCAATCATGTTAGCAAGCTTTGAGAAGATTTGTAGCTCAGGTTGAAGTTCTGGGTGTAGGTTTGCTCGCTGAGCTGGAAGGTTTGTTTTCAGACATTCTTGTCACCATACTTGGTAAAATCTTCAGTGAGCCTCTGGACGAAGCACTGCTGGTGTTTCCTGCTTTCTATTTATGTTGGTCATGTCATTTACTATGGTGATGTCATTGCTGTTCTTTTTCTTGGGGGGTGGGTAAATGGGATCCAAGTTGATGTGTTAGTTGATAGAGTTCCGGTTGGAATGCCATGCTTCTAGGATTTCTCGTGCATGTCTCTGTTTGGCTCGTCCTAGGATGGATGTGTTGTCCCAGTTGAAGTGGTGACCTTCCTCATCTGTATGTAAGGATACTAGTGAGAGAGGGTCATGTCGTTTTGTGGCTAGTTGATGTTCATATATCCTGGTGGCTAGTTTTCTGCCTGTTTGTCCAATGTAGTGTTTGTTACAGTTCTTGCATGGTATTCTGTAAATGACATTAGTTTTGCCTGTTGTCTGTATTGGGTCTTTCAAGTTCATTAGCTGCTGTTTTAGTGTGTTGGTGGGTTTGTGAGCTACCATGATGCCATGGGGTCTGAGTAGTCTGGCAGTCATTTCTGAGATGTCTTTGATGTAGGGGAGAGTGACTAGGGTTTCTGGACGCATTTTGTCTGTTTGGGTTTATTGCTAAGAAATCTGTGGACTGTGTTCATTGGGTACCCATTCTTTTTGAGTACACGGTATAGGTAATTTTCCTCTGCTCTGCATAGTCCCTCAGTGCTGCAGTGTGTGGTGATTCGTTGAAATAATGTTCTGATGCAGCTTCGTTTATGGGTGTTGGGATGATTGCTTCTGTAGTTCAATATTTGGTCTGTATGTGTTGTTCTCCTGTAGACCCTGGTTTGAAGTTCCCCATTGGCTGTTCACTCCACTGTAACATCTAGGAATGGCATTTTGTTGTTGTTTTCCTCCTCTTTAGTGAATTTTATGCCAGTAAGGGTGTTATTGATGGTCTTGAAGGTTTCCTCTAATTTGTTTGTTTTGTGATGACAAAGGTGTCATCCACGTAGCAGACCCAGTGTTTGGGTTGGATGGTTGGCAAAGCTGTTTGTTCGAGTCTCTGCATTACTGTCTCCGCCAAGAACCCTGATATCGTAGATCCCATGGGTGTTCTGTTGGTTTGTCTGTAGGTTTTGTTGTTGAAAGTGAAGTGTGTGATAAGGCATAGGTCCACTAGCTTGATATTTTCCTTGCTGATGAAGTTGGTGGTGGTTGGTGTATGTGTCTTTGGGTCTTCTAATAGTGTAGTCAGTGTTTCCTTGACTGGGTTGATGTTGATTGATGCTGACATTAAGATTGATTAAGGGCATTAATGAACCAGATGAGCTTTTCAATAATCAACAATGTATTTATGGTCATCATTAGACTCTTAATTGCAGATTTTTATCAAATTCAAATTCGACCATCTGCCATGATGGGATTTGAAGGAGGGGAAAGTGAGGACTGCAGTTGCTGGAGATCAGAGTCGAGAGTGTGGTGCTGGGAAAGCACAGCAGGTCAGGCAGCATCCAAGAAGCAGGAGAATTAACGTTTCGGGCATAAGCCCTTCATCAGGAATGAGGCTTGTAGGCGAGGGGGTGGGGTAGGAGGGGAAGGTAGCTGAGAAAGCGATAGGTGGATGAGGGTGAGGGAGAAGGGGATGGGCTGGTGGGGGGCGCGGACCTGATCAGCGAGTTGCGGAGGGAATGGTCTCTCCAGAACGCTGAAAGGGGTGGGGAGGGAAATATATCTTTGGTAGTGGGGTCTGTTTGAACGTGGCAGAAGTGTCGGAGGATGATGCGATGTATGCGGAGGTTGGTGGGGTGGAAGGTGAGGGGGCGGTTCTGTCCTTGTTGCATTGGGAGGGGTTGGGTTCAAGGGTGGTGGAGCATGAAGTGGAGGAGATGCACTGGAGGGCATAGTCAACCACGTGGTAAGGGAAATTGTGATCTTGGAAGAAGGAAACCATCTGGGACTTTGAGGTGGAATTGGTCCTTCTGGGAACAGATGTGGTAGAGGCAGAGGAATTGGGAATGAGGGATGGCGTTTGACGGGATTAGAACCCAAGTCCCCAGAATATTAGCCGAGTTTCTGGAATAATGGTCTCACAATAATACCACCAAGCCATCGTCTCTTTTCCCCCATATTTGGGTTATGTTCCAGATGTCATCAGACACCTTTTTAACAGATTGGGTCCTCCTGCTATTGCCATCATTTCACGACTTAGTGAATAATACTGCCTCCCTTCCCACTACGAGAGAATGGCATTGATTAATGCTGTCCTTTCATTGGACATTTCAAGTAAGGATCATGTCAATTACAACAGGGATTTGTCACTATTAGTTGGTTCTGCTATAACGCGTGTTTCTTCAACATGAATTGGCTATAACACGATTGAAGAATTCAGATCATTATTTCTAGAACATGAACTTTCCTTACCTGTATTTGCTATAACATGATTCTGGCCCCATTAGTTTAAATGGGGCGACTTTTGCGCGATTTTCTTATTACGCGGTATTGCACGAGAATGGAGCTATCGCATTATATCAGAACCGACTGTACATTTAAACCGATATAGGATTGGAATTGCGCTATACCAAATACAGGCAAGGAAAGTTCACATACTACAAATAATGGTATAAATTCTTCAATTGCGTTATCGCCAATTTGTGTTGAAGAAACATGCGTTATAGCAGAACTGACTGTCATTATAAATACAATGAATGATGTGGAGAAAATCATTCAGATGGGAATAGTCCCAGGCACAGCTGGATGGGTTGCAACAGCAAGTATAGAGACTTCGAAAAGAAATAATGTGTTCTCAGAGGTGGGAATAAATGTAAATCATCCATTAAAGACCACCTTTAGCGTTGCTTATATATCTGTCAGCATATTGGTAATCAATGATAATCACGTTTGCTGAGAGTCAGGAATTTTGAGAAGATTTGTAGCTCAGGTTGAGGTTCTGGACGTAGGTTTGCTTACTGAGCTGGAAGGGTCATTTCCAAACGTTTTGTCACCATACTAGGTAACATCTTCAGTGGGCCTCTGGACGAAGCACTGTACATGATTCCTGCTTTCTATTTATATGTTTGGGTTTCTTTGGGTTGGTGTTATTGGAATAATGGGTAGTTAAGTCAAATTGCTGTTATGCTGCAAACACACAATCTAAAGCCATATTAATCAAGGACTGCTGCTATGTCTCTGAGTGCGTTTATTCTGCATATTGTGGAACATGTATGAATTTGCCTAGCAGTAAGCAGAGTAGATTCTCTGGCAGCCATCACATATCTTCAGCTTTGTGATTGTGGATACATTTATTTATTCTTCGTGTATTATATTTAGCAGGGAGGGGCGATGGCACTGCAGATTAGTAGTTCAGAGACTCAGGCTAATACTTTAGGAGTAATGGGGGAAGTCCCATGGCATTTAAATTTGATTACTTAATAAAATTTGGAATTGAAAGCTAGTCTCAGTAATGTGCCCTGTAAACACCATTGATTGGTTGGAAAAAGGTCAATCGTAAGTGTTACCACACATGATAAACCCCTCTGCTAATTTAAACCTGACACACTAAGAAGCTCACCTTGCGCCGTAATCTGTTAAGTTTTGAGAGGCAAGGAACAATCCCAGAGGTCGCTATATAAAGTAAAATTAACAATTTTATTCTTTAAGTCCAAAAGAGAACATTAGACAACTATTTATAACTCTTTTCTCTCAAACCTATCTTTTACCTCCCAGTCTACAATACTGGTCTGATTTAAAAAAAAACTGATTAAAATTTACGAAAAAAACATGTTTCAAAACCGGTCAGCTTTGTCGATTCTCCTTTGTAGATTTTCCTCTAGGTCGTCTTCAGTGTTGGTGCTACAGAAGTTTCCTTATGGACAGGTATTTTACAGAGAGCTATTCGGCTCGCAGTCTGTACTTGTTGGTGATGGTGGCAGTTCTTCCCCCTAACTGTTTAAAATGTACGGTTTTATACCCCCAAAGCATCGGATCATTTCATTGGTTTGATGTCAAAATCGATTGGATTTTGGTAGCTGGGGCTTAATTTAATTTGGCCGAATTTGAATTTGTTTTTGTTCCATGGCAATGTGGCTCCAGCTATTTGTTTCAACCAAATTTTACTTTTTAAATTGTTCAGCGCACACCGTGCTTTCAGAGTCCTTTCTAACTTCCTCTCTCTCTTAAAAGTACCGTACACGCCTGCACCTTCATAACAGAAGGCAATCTGCATCTTTACCTTGTTAGGCTTGCATGTGACTCCACAGCGACAGTAATGTGGTTGACTCTCAACTGTTCTCTGAAATAGTCCTTGCATTTCCTTCAGTTCAAGGCAACCAGGAATTGGCAATGAATGCTGGCCTTGCCAACAACATCCACATCCTTTAAAAAGAAAACTGTTTTGACTGTTCTGATTTCTTCAACTTCACAGGCCCTTGCCACAGCTTGTTGGTCAGTGTTAAAAGCAAAAAGGCGACTGTTACAGGTCAGTAAACAGAGGGACACGGGATGGGGGAGGAAACAAGGCAATAATTGTAAAATATTATAAAATACGCGATGTGTGGGGCATGCTGTGAGCTTAGTGAAAATGGAATAATATTTAGCCTAAAATTTAAAATGAGTGATATTCTCAAGATTAGTTTGTGGTGATTACATTGTGTTACCTCGTGACTATAGGTCCCTGATGGGTTCATTTCCCACTTTTACTCCATTTCGGAGCATGTAAGTCCTGTCCTTGCCTGGGGCTTTCTCGGACCAAAACAACACCTCTGTGAAGTTTGCACTATATTTAAGGTAAGAAGCTTCTTTTAAAATCTCCTTGGTCACCCAGTGTATTGGAGATAAGGGCAAGGGTGCTTACCCCAGGGCCTTATCAAACATTGATAATTTTATTTAATGTTTTGTAATGTGAGATTAAAAATTATTCTGGGATGGAGAATGACACTGGAAAGTGTTATTCATACTGTTATCCCTTCAGAAAGTGATACTTGGCTGATTACTTAAACCACTTGTGTTGAAAGGGCCTGTTAGAGAATTCTAGGTTTTTGACTCACTGGTGTTAGAATAGCAATAAGTCAGTGTTATGCTGGCCATTGCTAAGAGGCTCGCAGAGCTGCACATCACTGCAAAGTCCAAGGTATGAGGCTAACGTGATTCCATTATGTTTTGCAGTTTCATGTTTAGATTCCATCACGTTTTGGATTTGAGGGACAGTGGAGGGGGGTTGTTAAAAGGGCTATTCAGTAAAACAATGAAAATCACTATTTTCCATCTCCCAATCATGTTGATGTTGCTGCTGATGGGGGAAAAGATATGAGCAGCTGATGCTTCTGCTTTCATCACAGCTAACAACCCCTTTGCCCTTTACACAGGGCCTCTATATGATCTGTTCTCCTTGCTGCTGCTCTGCCTCTGTCAGATCTATTTAAAAAAAAACATTTTCCAGCCCTTTTCATTTCTGAAGACTACTTATACTGTAGTGATTGTAAGGAAGTCAGCCAGGTAGACCTCAAAGAATGAGTTCCCTGATTGAGGCTGTTGATCTGATCCAAAAAGGGAGCCCTGGCTGACAGATAAAAACAGGAGTGGTAGAGGTTTTGTTGACCGAGAGCTGGCTCTGAGAGAGCTGGATCAGTGTCGAGGACTCTCCACGTGTAATTAAAGGGGGACTTGGTGACAGGATACTGGCCTCTGGAGTTACTTCACATACTGTTTCAAAACATTATCTTTATTTCTCTCTCTGCTGAGTTTCTCCAGCATTTTTTCTTTGTTAGAGGTTCAGTTTGCCTATTTAATGAAGTTAGAATTGTCCTCAATATTGCCACCCAGTGGAACCTGCTGTTATGACAGAAATTCAGTGCAGAAATAAATAAATCCTGTAATTCAGAGAAAGAGGGTAGGTAGGGATGTATCTTGTATGCTTTACAACTTGTTTGTTGTTTGAATGTGGTTTTTATGCACACTTGTTGCTTTTTCTTATAGCAACAAATACTTCAGTATTTGAAGGACATGTTTGATTTGGACAAAGTGCGATACACTACAGTGAATTCACTGGCGGACGACATTGTACAATTATCACGCAGACGCAGTGAGATTCTCCTTGGCTACCTGGGCGTTGATGCAATAACAGAAATGAATGGGACGTTACCCACTGACAATGGACCTTTGGAAGAGGCCAGTCTTGTATGAAACTTGGACACACAGGTTTTTTTATTTAAAATAAAAAAGCGATTAATTTTTGCAAGAAACAAGTAACAACTTGGCACTAAGAATCAGTGACCTGTATCTGATTCCTGGATGATTTCCCATCTTCCCTCATTTCCCACGTCTGTTTTGAGGAGATTATTAAGAATCTTGATCAGAATACCCCCTATACATTACAATTGTCTCTTTCTGTTGAATATCAGCATTTTGATATATCATTGGTTGGGGACAGGAAGAATGAAGCATTATTCTTGTGAATCTAGTACATTGCAGAGATGTTCGCTGATGGAGAGGAGCGTCCTTGAGAGCAAATTCTGAGGCTTGCAGGATTGGTAGTACACTTCCCTCCAGGTTGTGTTTAATTTGGGGGGGTGTGGCATAGTTATCAGCCTTGCTCTTTAAGCTTGGGTGGAACAGTGCCTCTCTGTGGTGTGGTTGATTTACTGCACTGCCTGGTCTGTTACTGAACTGTATGGGTCGTGAAATGTGAGTTGCGAGTGGCAGATATCCAGGATTGTAAACTGAAACACTACAGTTGGCCTTAACATCTCCTGCCTTGAGAGGAAAATGCTTATCCACAGTTTGTGCCTGCTCATTTCTCTTTGCCCAGCACATTACTGTCAAGTTATAGCGTGATGAAGTACATGAGGCACCCATTTCTTGACAGCCGTTGTACAAAGAAAATGGCTAAATGTTTGAAATTTCAAAGCACTTATTTTTTTAAGTACTAACCTGGAGTCTAAAAAACAGGCAACTAGTTTTGTTTAATTTTTTTTCTTTTTGAAAAAAAGGACTGTGATTTTAATGTCATTCTTGTCAATGATTGCATTGTAACCTGTGCCACCATCCACCACCTTAGCTGGCAACACTACAGGGCACAGTCAGGGGGCGGGGCAAAGATAACTGAATCATGGAACATGTTGCTTTCTCCGTAATCCTACACCCTGCACTCTCTGGAAGATGAGGGTAATAATCATCAGGGTATTAACAAAAAGCTGCAAATAGTGACCCCACTGTCCCAACCAGAATTGGTTAAATCTCCTGTCAGTCACACATAGAGACCACACTGCTGTAAGTGACTAGGATTGTTGTGACTCTTAATTACTATTCTGTATTTACTCACCACACACTGCATTTTGCTGGAGAAATAATCCTGTTTCTCATATTTTTCCATCCTACCATTCATGGGAGAGGGTGAATTGCTCACTTCTGTCCTCTGTTCCTGTAAGGCTGTCTGGGTACACAGCATACTGGAATGTACTGCAAGGACATAAGCCAGTTTTGACCCCTCGGATGCACACGGTCTTACAGTGCAATAAACAGGCAGCACAAACAAAGAAAAATATGAGCGATTATTGCTTCCACCCCGAAGATCCTCTGACATGGAATCTTTGTCCCTAAATTGATACACCACCTGAAAGACTTTGGGGGCAAAACAAACTCGTGGAATATCTTGTAATGAAATTGTTTCTCTTTTTAGATCTTGAGTTCCTTTTGAAATTGTTAATATGTAATAATTTTAATTTTGAGGGATGGACTAAACTTAGTTTAGGAAATCTGAAAGTTTCATTGTGGGCTCAAAGTCTAAATCAAAGTTTTAAGTGAGTTTGCACTTTTTTTTTTAAAAAAAAAAGAAAAATTACATTCACAAGACTTTTCTCCCCCCACTTTTGTATTGTCTCCATGTATGCCTCCTGCTGTGATGGGAGTGGTTTTTGATTACTCAAATCGCTCATTCTTGTCCCTTTTCTCCCTCTGCCAGTTCAGGCGCACATTATCACCAATGAAACATGGTCCTTGGTGTCAAACATTTAATAGCCCAAATAATGCTGGCTGACTGTATCCTGTGTGAGGTGGCGGGGTGAGAGGAGGGTTCTCTTAATGTGTGTCAGGATTGTTTAAAAGACCAGGTGTCTTATTACTCAGGTTTGTATAATTATATTACTTTTAAACCCTCCAAATGAAGAGGCCTGATGCACCTGTTAACAATGGTTTATGATCAATAGATGCCATCCTGAAACAGGTCTTTTGTCTACTTGAATGTTGTCTCAGAGAGACTTGGAACAAATCTGTTTATGGTGAACAGCATCAGCAACAGAAAGTCTGTTTCTGCCTTTTGGAGCAATTAGGATCGTGCTACACCAACACTTACAGAAGGTGAGACAACTCACTAAAGATGGGCAGGTCTGTATGTGCTTTTAAAAGGAAAGGCTCAGTGTCAGGTTTTGTGATTTTTCTGTTTGAGCTTTGGAATTTCAGACCAAACCCTGTCCCTGATACAATCAGTTCCTTGGATAATTACTGATTATTGTTCTTGCAAACTGAATTTAACTGTCTGGTTTATTGTTTCCAACAATGTGTCATGGAAGCTCCTTATAATTTAGCCACTGTATGTTTTCCAGAATGACATCCTGTTGATTATTAAAGGATTTATAATAGGACTACTGAATGTATTAAGATATTAAAGAGAATAGAATTTTTAAGCAGTGATTTCTATTGTGTTGAAATTTGTAACTTTGTTTGTTCTTGAGTTGTCATTGAGGCTTATGGGAAAATAGTGGAGGTCTGGGCATGTATTTGTGACATGCTGTTCAGGAAACAAAGTGGTTGATGGTAGTTTGGAAAAATGCACTACGGGCAGGAGTCATTATCTAGAGGCGATTCCCGTTAGAAGTGTTAAACGGGTTAAAGAAATTACAAAATGCAATCGCTTTTAAATAGAAGATATCTGCTTGAGGGCTTGGGTATAATAGTGATCTTATTGGCTGTATTCTCCATCAGTTCCTGGGTTGGGAACCCAGCTCCGACCAGATGAAATTTCATTTTGGTAGGTATGAGGTTTCTGGATGTGATAAGTTTGGGGTAGCCTGGATCACTAATACGTGAGGGTTCATCTTCCTGCAAAGGAGACTGGAGTGGGACTAGTGCAGTCAGGAGTTCTGTGTTGCAGCTGGGCATTGAAGTACATCGTGGCAAGTGAAGCGAGCCTTTTTAGACTCTGCATCTTAATGGAAGGTATACTTGACACGGGAGTACTTGACAGGACAAGATGGAGTAGAGAGTGTGGCGGATTCCTGATGAAGGGCTTGTGCCTGAAACGTCGATTCTCCTGCTCCTCAGATGCTGCCTGCCTGTGCATTTCCAGCTCCACACTCTCGACCCTGATCTCCAGCATCTGCAGTCCTCACTTTCTCCAAGGACCAGATGGAAGAGAGGCACTTTGAGTCTACGTCTATGTGGGCTCACCAATTATGAGCTAGCTTGGAAACTGTACTGTCAACAGCAAAGCTTTCTTTTTGATAATGTGCCAGAAAATTGTCATGCTCAATAAAAGTCCAATTGCCTTTTTTTTAAGAAAGTAGAGCAAATTTGGCTACGTAGAAATCTGATTTGCTAACGCTCTTTATTTCATTTAAGAAATCTTGGGCCAAGTTGAACAAATTCCAAACTCTACCACCTCTAATCTTGGAGGAGAAAGTGAGGACTGCAGATGCTGGAGATCAGAGCTGAAAATATGTTGATGGCAAAGCGCAGCAGGTCAGGCAGCATCCAAGGAGCAGGAGAATCGACGTTTCGGGCTCCTTGGATGCTGCCTGACCTGCTGTGCTTTTCCAGCAACACATTTTCAGCACCTCTAATCTTGGCCTAGACCAGAATTGCTGACTTTGTAAAATTGTAACTGTTTTAAAGAAAGGATATACATCTGTATAGCAGATTTTGTGACCTCAGAAATCCCAAAATGTTTCAGTGATTGAGCACGTGTTAGAGTGGTCACTGTTGTAAAATAGAAAATATTGGAGTTGTTTTACACACAGCTAAATCTCTCAAGCGGGACAATGATGGAATAATCTTTTCTGCATGATAGTTGATTGAGGACAAAATATTGGCAAGCACCTGCTGCAATTCAGAATAGTGCCAGGAAGGCCAACCATCTAAATAGATAATAGGAGGCTCTGGCTTAATGGTTCAGCTAACCTAAAGTATCTGCAACAGTGCAATACTCCCTCAGTGATCTATGGGGAGTGTCAGCCTAGAATTTGTTCCTGAAACTCTGCAGTGGAAGACTAATACATTCTAACAGTTACCGAAGGTCATAGGGCTTCCCATTGCTGATTCACTGAGAATGTGCTTTTGGCATTGATTCATAGGTAATTATGGCCACTGATCCCCATGCCTCCTTCATTGCCTGTGGATCTTGCTGCTCCCTACATCTGTGGGCTTACCTTTATGACTCGGCTAGATGTGAGCTGGGATCATTCTTGTCATTCATTGTAATTCTATTCCTACCAAGTTGGAGAAAGCAATGGAAGTCCATTTAGAAACAGCTCACTCTCAGTAGCAAAACCATCAGACCTCTGGTTTCTGCCCCACTTTCTCTAAAGAGCAACTGCTTGTGATTTAAGATCACGAGGTAGTGTTGGTAAAGGTGCCCATTATTCAACCAAGTGTAGGAGCAAATTACTGCAGATGCTGGAATCTGTACTGAAAACGACAAATGTTGGAAATCCCAGCGGTCAGACAGTATCTACAGGGAGAGCAAGCTAACGTCTTGAGGCTACATGACTCTTCATCAGAGTGTACCCTGCGAGGCCAGCGTGATTTCTCAAATCATTCTCGTATTTTAGCATCAAAATCTTTACTTGGGTGAAATTTCCCGTTGCTGACACTTCTTTGCAGGAAAAGCTTGCTGATGGCTATCCTGCAGTTAATTAGTCAGTTTTAATCTGTGTCCTATTCCTACCATTGGATTTAAAATAATATCTAGATTTAACCTTTTCCATACTATTTAATATTGTCTATTTGTAGGCTAGCTTCCTTTTCAGGCTGAAAAGTCTTTGTCACTTAATTCCTTTTCTCTCGTCCAAATTCCGGAGAATATTTAATTCTTACCTTGCTGCCCATGACCAGAGCAGAATGCTGCCTATGCAATGTGACCTGATCATAGCTCTGTATAATTTGATCACAACATCCTTCGCTTTGCATTCACGGTTGTTTTTGGTGACTTTAAATTTAATGTTCTCTTGGTTTTGATTGCTGTCCTGTTTTCGCTTGATGTCTCTAGCAGTGACTTTTATTGTTTACAAAGCTAGCAAGACATTGTTGGATTTTGTTCTGTTAATTCCAATATATTAATTTTTACATGAGAGAATTGATATGTGAATCAGGTTTGGAAAAGATGTGTTTACTTCGGTTATTGATTGAGCTATGTCAACCCAAGTGAGGGCTATTAATCAGCCGGGAGTTTGTTTGCATGTTGTTGTAGTTAAAGAACCTCGTTGATCCACACAGTGCACCAGCAGACACCATTCTTCCAAGCTCTGTGCTTACAGAAGTATGAATTTTATTAATCTTTCTTGTAGCTCTTTCTGAAAGCCCAGTGTACCAATTATTTCTGATTCAGGCTAATGTGTAAGAGAATTAGGCACTTACTTAACACTCACTGTGTGTGTCACCCTCGTGTCGGAATGGAGCTCGTTGGGTTTCACAACAGGGATATGTTTTGTAAACTATACCTCATGAAATACAACCTGCAAGTTTGGAGCCAAGTTAGGAGAACTGTAAATGTTGGTGGTGAGAGTAGAAGTGATGAGAGTGTGGTGCCCAGGGTGAGTGAAGGAGAGGAACATTAAATAGAGGAGGGAAGAATAAAGTGTTTTCATGTTTGTACACCTTTTAAGTGAGCATAGGAGTTGGTCTGGAGCAAGTTACTCGCCTGACCCCAATTTGTGGGGAGGTAAGTTTTGGAATATGGTTAGTACTTGCAGAAGGAGGAGGACAAAGAAGTCGAAGTGGCAATCTGATGATGTGGATGCATTGGGCCCAATTTCTAATTTTCTGTACACACGTCCGGTTTCCCTCCAATCAAATCGCTATTTTAATTCTTGTAAAATATGTCACCAGTTGAGTACTGCAAGGTGCTGAAGGCATAAGTAAATGCTTTGACTTGTACATTGTTTGAAGATGCAGCTGAAACAGCAACAGCAACTAAACTGGACTGAACTCACTGGACAAGTAACTGATAGCAAAGCAAGTGCTGTAGTATAGACTAAAACAATTACCATACCAATACTAGGTCTTTCTTTACTAGTAGTCAAGCCCAAGGCCTATCTTGGCTGACTGCATACTTGCCCTCTGAAAAGTGTCATGTCTCAACCACTATAGGCTGATCCAGATATCAGTAGATGCTATACCTTCCTGCCACCATTTCCTGGATTGACTATGAATTTTATAGTTTCTCATCTTTGAGGTTTCTGGTTAGTTTTGTTAAAGATTTAAGGCAAAATTGTTGTATTGTATGAAATTGAATTAAGTTTGTCTTGTATTGAGACTTAGACTGGTTCCATTTCAGTCTGAGTTGTGGATTCAGTCTTTTGTCGCTGCTATTAAAATTTTACAAAAAAGTTGAGGTCTGTAGTAAGTTGGGAGCTAAGAGGAGAAAGAAAAACATCTGAAGTGGTCATTCTTTAATTATATAAATGTGTGTCTCTTTCTATTTGTTTGTGTGAATTATTGCTTTTGATGTAAAACTTCTCACCTTAAGAATTGTTTTTTTTTATTTTTAAAGTAATTGCTGCTGTCCTGTATCCATCAATACATTTCAATAAAAAAAAAAGCAAAGAACAAATATTCTGTAAGTGGATTTGCTTATTAGGCAAGGGTACTGAGTGGTATAGAACCAAGGCAGGTAGATGGAGTTAAAATACAGTTCTGCCATGAACTAATTAATAGACAGAGTTTTGCATAGCTTCTTTAATAAAAGTTCCAGTGGGTGGCACAGTGACTCAGTAGTTAGCACTGCTGCCTCACAGCACCAGGGTCTCAGGTTCGATTCCAGCCTCTGGCGATTGTCTTGTGGGGTTTGTCAATTCTCCCCGTGTCTGCGTGGATTTCCTCTGTGTGGTCCGGTTTCCTCCCACAGTCCAAAGATGTGCAGGTCAGGTGAATTGTCCATGCTAAAGGATACTGATTAAGGATGATCAGCCATGATCATATTGAATGGTGATGCAGGCTCGAAGGGCAGAATGGCCTACTCCTGCACCTATGTGTATTGTCTAAATTGCCCATAGTGTTAGTTGCATTAGTCAGAGGGAAAATGGGACTGGGTGGGTTACTGTTCGGAGGGTCGCTGTGGACTTGTTGGGCTGAAGGGCCTGTTTCCACACTGTAGGGAATCTAATCTAATCTAATCTAATCAAAGATTATTAACAGGACAAAAAATTACTGGCCCAAATATGGAGATAGTGAAATCTTGCTGAGAGGTATATATTTTATTCATTCTTGGGATGAGGGCATCTCTGGTTAGGCAACATTTATTGCCCATCTCTGCGCAGAGGGGAGTTAAGTGTCAGCCACATTGCTGTGGGTCTGGAGTCACATGTAGGCCAGACCAGGTAAGGATAGCAATTTCCTTCCTTAAAGGATGCTATTCAACCATATGGGTTCACAATTGACAAATCTTGTCCCAGATTTTTTTTAAAATTCAAATTCCATCATTTACTATGGTGGGATTTAAACTTGGGTCCCCAGAACATTACATGGGTTTCCAGATTAACAGACATGCAATAAAACACTGGGGAGTCTCCTCCCCTCATTTTTAAGGAGCCTCTTTATAAAGCAAAAAGGGGAGACAGACAGTGAAATTCAGGAGGGATTTCTAAAGTGCAGGAATTCAGCAACCAACTGAAAGCATGGTCATGAATGACAGTTCAAGCCATCCTAAGAGTAGCACCAGTAATCTTGGCTATAGTGTGTTTATAGATATCCAAAATATATTAAACTTACGTAGATGCAAGTTCTTTCTATTTCTAATCGGAAAAAGGCGCTACATTTAAAGCAATATGTTGGCTGGTTTAAACATATGAAGGTTGGACAAAGTAAGAAGAAAATATTTGTATTTAAAGCTGAATTCACAACTTCAGGATTCCCCAAAACACTTTTCAACCAATAATGTACTTCTTAGTCAGTGTTGTAATGTAGGAAATGTGATGGCCATGTTTTGTTGTGCACAAATTGGTTATGTTTTGTAAGGTGGGTTGAGTGATAACTTCCCATCCAAAGGGCATATTGGTATAGCTCTCCCTCTTTATGGCCCCTGTGCCAGTGCAGCACTCTTTCACTACTCGGAAGGCCTTATGGGGAGATGGTACCACAGTGGTAATGTAATTGGTAATCCTAAGGTCCAAGATAATCCTCTGTGGCCGTGCACTCAAATTGAATCATTGTAGCTTATTGAATTTAGTTAATAAATTCAAGAATTAAAAGCTGGCCTCAGTAATAGGGACCTTGAAACTGTCCTAGGTTGCCCTTTTGGGAGCAAACGCTGCTATTCTTGGTCTGGCCTATGTGTGATTTCGGGCTATTTCTGAAATGGCCCACAAAGCCATCCTATTTGAGGGAAACTGGGGATGGGCCATTGACTGGAAGCAGAGTGACTGAGCCCATCAAATGCTATCTATACATGCCTGGACTCTCATTTCTCTTGCATGTGGTGGGGAAGAGATTGTTGCAAAATGTGCCTTTGCAAAGATGGACTGAAGAGAGAAGCTGTAGTCTTTGTCAAGGTTCATTTTGAACTGGGTGGGTGGAAGTGATGGCATTATGGTAATGTCACTAAACAACGTAAAATTAGTCTGTGGTTCTAGATTTTGAGGATTAGGGTTTGAATTCCACCATGTCAGAAGATGAAATTTGAATAATTATAAAACACTAGTTGGCAATATGTAAACACAATTGTGGATGGGAAATAAATACTGGCTGAGCCAGAAATAGCCATTTCCCATCAAAACAATTTTTAAGAAGCGTGGCTGTGTGGCAGCAATTTGCTTTACAGATGGTTACCGGATAGACACACCAAGATAAACATCAAATGAGGCTGGAGGACCATCAACAAAGTGAGATGTACTTTGGTCTGCTTGAAACCTGCTGGTCTTCCAGTGCAAATGGTTGTTCTCACTGAGTATTGCAGACTGCCACATTTCATTGTTCAGGACTATGTGCTAAGAAACTGCTGCTGTAGGGCCTCATTGGAGCAAAGTTACTATCTAAAGCCTTTTGGCCATAGTGCAGTGAGGGCCTGAAAACAGATTGAATCCTTGGAATCCTGTATCCCTGACAAATTGTGTAAATTGTAAATAGCAAAAGTACTGAAATTATATTGAGGCTTTGCGCAATGGAACATCGTTTTTTAGATGAAACTTGTGTTCTATTGCACTTTCTATAATTTTCCTTGTGAAACATTTCCCTGTATGCCTGACATGGACTGTATACTTCAAGTGTATTATGATTCTACTGGGGCACCCAAGAATGGAACATGGTTATGGGGACTAGTTAAATTTTATTGCACTTTCTGTAATTTTCAGGTACAAATATTCTGAATACAGTATGTTTCTTCAAAAGTAAAAATGGGATGGATGATCAATACTAGCCTTGCTCAGGACGTCCATATCCCAGGTATAAATGTATTAAAAAAAAAATATGTCCACAGCCTCTGACTCCAGATTACCATAAGTGTACAAGGCTACTGGCCGAATGCTGAAATATGGGAGTAGAATAGATGGATGCTTGATGGTTGGCATTGACATAATGGGCCAAAGAGCCTCTTTCCATGCATTAAAAATTCCATAACTACTCCTCTCTGAGCTAGTGGTAGTGTCCCTATCTCTGAGTCGGTCAAGTTCAAGTCCCACTTGCTCCAGGGATGTGTAATGATACACAAAAACAGAACGTATTAGAGAAACTCAGCAAGTGCAGATTAAAAAAAAAGCGTTAATGCCTGAAAGGGTTGTAGAAATTTGGAACTCTCATCAACTGCCATTTGTAGAAGTTAGATCAGTTAATTTTAAAACTGAAATTTTTGTTAAGCGAATCCCTTAAGTGATATGTGCCAAAGGTAGATAATGTAGTTAATGATGGATCAGCCATAATGTCATTGAATGGCCTACTATGTTGCGAGGCCAGTGACCCTCCCACCTTGAGAACTCAAATCGTTAACTCTGATTCTCTATCCAAAGGTTCTACCAGACCTGAGTTTCTGCAGCACTTAATTAAAAACCGAATGAAAGAACTGTAGTTGCTGTAAATCAGAAACATACAGAAATTGCTGGAAATGTTCAGCATGTCTGGCAGCATCTGCGAAGAGAAATCAGATTTAACATTTTGGGTCAGGTGACAGTTCCTCAGAACTGATGATAGCTAGGAAAATGTTGGTTTATATGCAGAAGATAGGGTGGGGGGAGGGGGTAAGGAGTAAATGATAGGTAATTGGGGGTAGACGGAAACTGAGAGAAGAACAGTTGGACAGACAGAAGTGGATAACAACCTCTCAGAGTGAATAGCTGTTCATGGAGACTGTCGGTGGTTAACAGTGGGTTGTGTGTAATAGACTGTGATCACAGTCCCAACAGTTTGTTGGGACAGCTAGGACATAGTAGAGTTCAGTGAGTTTTGAGAAGATTTGTAGCTCGGGTTGAAGTCCTGAATGTAGGTTTGCTCGCTGAGTTGGAAGGTTCATTTTCAGACATTTCGTCATCATACAAGGTGACAGCTTCAGTGGTTTTCCAGGCAAAACATTGCTGATACGTCCTGCTTTCTATTTATATGGAAACCCAAACGTATGAATAGGGAGCAGGAATCATCAGCAATGCTTCGTCTGAAGGCTCACTGAAGATGTTACCTAGTGTGGTGACGAAACATCCAGATAGTAGAGTTCAAGCCCGAAACTTATTGAACTTGCTACTGAATCCAGGAGGCTGCAGGATCCCCAAACAGAAAATGAATGTTGTTCTCCCAGCTTACACTGGGTGACCCAGTCGTCACAGAAACCTATGTTCTCCCTGCAAAAATTACCCTGAGCTTCCAGTTGCCTGCCAGTTTAATACACCACTCTGTTCCATGGCTAAAATCTCTGTCTCAGGTTTGTGGTAGTGCTCCAGCGAAGCTCAGCATAAGCTGGAAGAACAGCACCTAATTTTCTGCTTGGAGACCACGCAGCCTTCTGCACTCCATTTGTGTTCAATAACTTCAGGCCTTGAACTCTACTATATCATAGCCCACCAGCTCCCACACACCAGGCCTTGTGGTCACATTTTCCAAGTTGCTGGAAAAGCTCAGCAGGTCTGGCAGCATCTGTGAAGAGAAATCCAAGTTAATGTTTGGGGTCTGGTGACCCTTCCTCAGAACTGGAAGCTCAAGGTGACTTCTGTGGGCAGAACGTAGGTGTACTGAGGAAGGGTCAACGGACCTGGAATGTTAACTTTGATTTCTCTTCACAGCTGCTGAGCTTTTCCAGCAACTTCTGTTTTTGTGACTTGTGATTCCATAGTCTGTTGTTACACACAGCCCATTGTTAGCCACTGTTAATAGATTGTTATTGACTATATGTTTTTGTCCAGCTGATCATCTCTCTCTTTGGGCTCTAACCCTACCTATCAGTTACTCCTTACCCTCTTCTTTCCCCCCCCCCCTCCCCCATCATATCTTCTGCATATAGATCCACGTTTTCTTAGCTACCATCAGTTCTGAGGTAGGGTAGGGTCACTGGACCAAAAGTTAACTCTGATTTGTTTCTATAGATGTAGAGGTTCAAAAGGGGCAATTTCTTCACGCAGAGGATGATGTGTGTGGATTGAGCTGCCTGAGAAAGTGGTGGAGGCTGGTACAATTACAACTTTTAAAAGACATCTGGATGCGTACATGAATAGGAATGGGCTGGAGGGATATGGGTCAAGTGCTGGCATATGGGACTAGTTTAGATTAGGATATCTGGTTAGCATGGACTGAGTTGGACTGAAGGCTCTGTTTCCATGCTGTATATCTGTGACGTTAAAAATCACAACACCAGGTTATAGTCCAACAGGTTTAATTGGAAGCACATTAGCTTTCGGAGCAACGCTGCTTCTTCAGGTGATAGTGTTGGGCTCGATCGTAACACAGAATTTATAGCAAAAATTTACAGTGTGATGTGACTGACATTATACATTGAAAAATTGATTGTTAAGCCTTTCATGTGTTAGAATACAGTGAAGTGAAACTAACAGATGAAAGGCTTAACAATCAAGTTTTCAGTCACATCACACTGTAAATTTTTGCTATAAATTCTGTTACGATCGAGCCCAACACTATCACCTGATGAAGGAGCGTCGCTCTGAAAGCTAGTGCTTCCAATTAAACCTGTTGGACTATAACCTGGTGTTGTGTGATTGTGTGTTGTGTCCACCCCAGGCCAACACCGGCACCTCCACATCATATCTCTGCTGCTGCTGTCACCTGGATGCTGCCCGACCTGCTGAGCTTTACCGCTGGCTCTATTGTGTTACACTGGCGAGGAGGGCTGGCAAGTTGCCAGGCCCGTGATTGGACGAGCGGCCGCTCCTCTCGGATTGGCTGGTTGTGCGGTCCAATTGGCGGCGGCCGCCGTCCTGGGGGGGGTATTCCTGCTCTGCGCCGTGATTGGCCGAGCACGCCGCCGAGACAGGCCTGCCATTGGCCGGGGGCTGCGGCGGCCGTGATTGGCTGCAACCGGGCGGCCGTGATGCGGTGAAGATGGCGGCGGTGGCACAGTGCTCGGTCGCTGTGGAGAAGGAGCGCTGGCAGCCGCTGTCCTTCACGTACGTCGAGTATCCCCCAGGTACGGCCGCTTCTCCTGCTCGGGTACCGTGGCTAGGATGCTTCCTCAGCCTCCCTCGAGAGTTTGCATTTTTAAAAAAAAACATATACTTTTATTATTACGAGCGGGGCAAGATTGACTAGCGAGTGGTCGGCTGTAAGGAGAATGCGGTGAGCCTGGCTCGGCAGGCCTTGCGGGGCTAAGAGGTGGCGGCGCCTGGTTGCTGCCAAATAATGCGCCGTTAGATTGCATGCGTCCCCCTTTCAAGTGCGCATGCGGGATGTTGCTGGATGATAGTGCCCTAATCTCCGATCTCTGCGCATGCCTGGCCGGCTCCCGATGCGCAAGCGCGACTTGTGGGTCAGGGTGGGAGAGCTTTTACTGCGCGTGCGTATTGCGCCCACCTTGCACAGTACTGTCATGGTGAAAATATTTATAGCAGTGGCTAATCAGAGATTATACTGAAAGCACTAGTACAGAGTTATTTATTGACTTTAATTCATATGATCCTTTTAAAATTGAAAGGGCAGTATGATTTGCAAGAATTGAAACTAAGATCTTATTGAAATTTTGTTTTTTCTGTAAGGGCATTTGAGAAAATGCAATTCAGGGGCTTTCTAGAATTTTAAAGGTAAAGTCGCCATAGTCCTACCCTGCCAAAGGGCTACTTTGTCATTACACGTTGTTTAGTCTAAGGGAGACCATGCCTCAGGTCAGGGGAGAGGTTGAAAAGGACAGTGTTTCGAGGTAACCTCAGCCAGGAACTGAACCCATGCTGTTAGCATCACAAACTGCCTATCCAGCCAAATGAGTAACTGACTCCCAGTAGAATTATAGGGACTGGAGTAAGCCATTCAGCCCCTGTTGTGCCATTCAGTGAGATCATGGCTGATCTTTGTCCTAACTCCATAAAATTGCTTTTGGCCCCTGTCCCTTCTACCCAGTTTGATTTAGCCATGGTAGGTCAATGGAGAATCCCATCACTTGCAGAGCAAATTGGCATAGAAACCAATCAATCATTGAGAAAAGAATGTCGTATTTATCTACCGCTATTTGCAGGATATCTCAAAGCAGTTTACTGCTGACTAAGTATTTTTGACATAAAAATAGTGCTGGAAACACTCAACGAGTCTGTCGGCATTTGTGGAGAGAGAGCTTTTAAGTCAAGTACTATATCTTCAGAACTGTAGGCACTCTTGCATAATAGGAAATGTGGTGGCCAATTCATATAGCCCAAGCTCCAACAAACGGATAACCTGTTTTAGTGATATTGGCTAGGGGACAGATACTGAGCTGGGCACTAGGGGAAGTGTCTATATTGTTATCCAACATTACAGAAAATCACAGAGGAGAGGAGGAGGCTGTTTGGAGAGCTGGTGCAAATACAATGTGCCAATTGAGCAATTTTTTTAGTGTAGATAGGATAGTGAAGAAGGCGTTTGATATGCTTTCCTTTATTAGTCAGAGTATTGAATACAGGAGTTGGGAGGTCATGTTGCGGCTGTACAGGACATTGGTTAAGCCACTGTTGGAATATTGCGTGCAATTCTGGTCTCCTTCCTATTGGAAAGATGTTGTGAAAGTTGAACAGAAAAGATACACAAGGATGTTGCCAGGGTTGGAGGATTTGAGCTATTGGGAGAGGCTGAACAGGTTGGGGCTGTTTTCCCTGGAGTGTCGGAGGCTGGGTGATGACCTTATAGAGGTTTACAAAATTATGAGGGGCATAGATAGGGTAAATAGGCAAAGTCTTTTCCCTGGGGTGGGGAGTCCAGAACTAGAGGGTATAGGTTTAAGGTGAGAGGGGAAAGATATAAAAGAGACCTAAGGGGCAACTATTTCTCGCAGAGGGTGGTATGTGTGTGGAATGAGCTGCTAGAGAAAGTGGTGGAGGCTGGTACAATTGCGCATTTAAGAGGCATTTGGATGGGTATTTGAATAGGAAAGGTTTGGAGGGATATGGGCTGGGTGCTGGTAGGTGGGTTGGACTGAAGGGTCTGTTTCCATGCTGTACATCTCTATGACTCTTCTCCTTGCGATCTGCACATGCTTCTTTTTAGATGCAAGGCTAATCCCTTTTTTGAATATTTCAATTGAATCTGCCTCCTCCGCAATCTTGGTCCAAACCTTACAACTTACTGCTTTAAAAACCACTTCATATCTCTTTTGTTGCTTTTGCCAATTATTTTGAATATGTGCTGTCTCATTCTTGATCCTTTCACGGTCAGGAACATTTTTTTTCCTATCAACTCTGTCCCGACCCCTCGTGACTATGACCATCTCCATTAAATCTCCTCTTAGGGCTGTTTACCTTGAAGAGAAACTAACGTGTCCAATTTGACTTCATAAACAAAAACAAATTGTTGGAAAAGTTCAGTAGGTCTGGCAGCATCTATGAAGAGAAATCAAAGTTAGCATTTCGGGTCCGGTGATCCTTCCTCACTCTGACCTCCTTACTGAAATTCATTGTCCCTGGAACTATTCTTGTGAATCTTTTCCACACTTTCTCTAATCCTTCACGTTTTTCCTGAACAGGATGCAGTATTCCAGCTGAGGCTAAACTAGTGTCTTGTACTTATTGTTGCTTTTGCTCTCTATATGATAAATCCCAGGAGACAGTATGCTTCAATAACAACAGCTCTTAACTAATCCTGTCTTTCTCAATGAATTATGCATATATACCCCTGATCCTGCACCCCCTTTTAGAGTTATACCCTTTATATTGTCTGTTTGTGTTCTTCCTACCAAAATGAATGATCTCACATTTGTCTGTATTGAACTTCACCTATAATCCGTCCACTCATTTCACCAATTTGTCTGTATTCTGTTGAGGTTGTGCACTACCCCCCTCAGTTTCTACTGCTTCCAAGTATTGTATCATCTGCAAATTTTGAAATTGTAACCTGTACACCAAAGTCTATGCCGTTAATATATACAAAAGCAAGGGTCCCAACATTGGTCCCCTGGGAACTCCATTGCAAATCTTCCACAAGCATTCACCACTCACCTCTCTCTTTTTCTGTCACTTTGCTAATGCAGTGTCCATGTTCTTGCTGTCCTTTTGTTCTGTGAGCTATAACTTTGCCACAGTTCTGTTGTGTGACATTATATCTAATCCATTCTGGAAGTCCGTATCCACTTCGCCAACAGCATTGTCCTGATCAACCCTCTCCAGAAAACTCCAGTAATTTAGTTAAGGCACAGTTTTCCCTTAAATGATTGTCTGTAGAAGTTTCTATACCTCTGAATTTAAATTGGTTTACCTTTATGACAATTTTTGAACATTTGCAATTCTGTAGTTCCAAAACTAGATGGCATAGGTTTAAGGTGAGGGGGGAAAGATTTGAAAGGGACCTAAGGTTCAACTTTTTCATACCGAGGGTGGTGGGTGGTGCATGTATGGAATGAGCTGCCAGAGGAAGTGATGGAGGTTGGTGCAATTGCAACATTTAAAAGACATCTGGATGGATATATGAATAGGAAGGGATGAGAAGGATATGGGCCAAATGCTGGCAAATGGGACTAGATTTATTTAGGATCTCTGGTCAGCATTGATGAGTTGGACCGAAGGGCCTGTTTCCATGCTGTACAGCTCTCTGACTCTGAGTCTACAATCTGAGTCTAAAGAAGTCTGAAAAACAATGACCAGTGTGTCTCCAATTTCAACTCTGCCTTGGACGGCTCATCCAATCCTGGTGTCTTTATCTACTTTGAAATACAGTCTATCAAATACCACCTCCTTACTGATTTTTCAACCCACTAATTACCTCATCTTTCACCATGACCTGTACAGCAACATCTTCCTGGATCAAGTCAGATGCAAAGTTCAGGTTGTTCTGCTATAATGCAACAATTGTGTTCTTCTGCAACCTCACGCCATAGAAAATTGCAGTATGGAAAACTGCGATAGAAAATCACTCTAGAAGATCGCTAATAGAATATCATTATACCTGTTCTGTAGAAAGTTAGCGTTATTCAAACAATGTCCATAATTTGTCAATCACGTTATCGCCAATTTGCGCTGATGAAACACGTGCTTAGCAAACCAACCTGTATTCATTTCGTATTTCACCCGAAGCAGTTCTACAACAGACATATCTGCTCTAAGCCCTAAAGTTCTGCCACATCCAGTCATGAGTGGCGGTGGACAATTAAACAAAGGAGTAGCAAATGGATTTTAATTTAGATAAATGTGAGGTGTTGCATTTGGTAAGGCAAATCAGAGCAGAACTTATAAAGTTAATGGTAGGGTCCTGGGGAGTGTTGCCAAAAAAGAGATCTACGGGTGTAGGTTCATAGTTCCTTGAAAGTGGAGTTGAGATAGACAGGGTGTTGAAGAAGGCGTTTAGCATGCTTGCCTTTATTGGTCAGTACATTGAGTATAACCATTGGGAGGTCATATTGTGGCTGGATGGCATGTTGGTTAGGCCACTTTTAGAAAACCTATCTTCAATTCTGGTCACCTTGTGATAGGAAGGATGTTGTTAAACTTGAAAAGGGTCAGAAAAAATTTACAAGGAGTTTGCTGGGATTGGAGAGTTTGAGCTATCTGAAGACACTGAAAAGGCTGAGGCTTTTTTTTCTTTAGAATGTCGGAGGCTGAGGGGTGATCTTATAGAAGTTTATAAAGTCATGAGGGGATGGATAGGGTAAATAGCCATGGTCTTTTTCTTTTTCTGAGGGTAGGGGAGTCCAAAACTAGAGGACATTGGTTTAAGGTGAGAGGGGAAAGATTTACAAGCGACCTAAAGGGTAACATTTTCCACACGGTGCATGTATGAAAAGAGGAGGAAGTGGTGGAGATTGATACAATTACAACATTTAAAAGGCATCTGGATGAGTATATGAATAGTAAGCGTTTAGAGGGATATGGGCCAAATGCTGGCCAATGGGACTAGCTTAATTTAGGATATTTTGTTGGCACTGATGGATTGGACTGAAAGGTCTGCTTCCTTGCTGTATAACTCTATGACTCTAACTCACTGCAGGAGCAGGCCCTTCAGATGTTGCCATTCCTCAACACTGAGGATGAGAACACATCTGCGTAAAAGATAAGGCTGACGTATTTTTTAAAAAGGTTTCAACCAGAAATGCTGAGGGGATGGTCCATTTCAGCCTTCTCTGGAGGATGCTAGCATCACAGATGCCAGTCTTCAGCCAATTTAATGCACTCCAAATGCTATCAAGAAACCGCTGAAGGCACTGGATGCTGCAGGTGCTCTAACAACATTCCAGTAAAATACTGAAGATGTGTGGTTCAGAACTTGCTGTGTCCCTATTCAATTTGTTCCAGTGCAGCTACGCACTGACATCTGCCTGACAATGTGGATAATTGTTCAAGTATGTCCTGTACACACAAAACAGGACAAATCCAACCTGGCCAGTTATCACCCCATCAGTGTACATTTGGTCATCAGTGAAGTGATTGAAATGGTCATAAACAGTGCAACACATGCTTAGCAATAACTTGGCCACTGATGCTCAGTATGAGTTCCCTAAACCATCGAGTTAAGCAGAATTAAGCCATCCAGTCTGCTGTGCCATTCAGACATGACTGATATGTTTTTCAACCCGATTCCCCTGCCTTCTCCCCATGATCTTTGATTCCCTTACCAATCAAGAACCTGTCTCTCTGTCTTAAAGACCCTCAATGACTTGGCTTCTATGGTCTTCTGTGGCAATGAGATCCACAGATTCACCACGCTTTGGCTGAAAAGACTCCTCATCTCCATTCCAAATGGTCATCTCTTCACTCTGAGGCTGTGCCCTTGAGTCCTGGTTTCTTGGACTGGTGGAAACAATGTCTCTCCATCCACTCTATTCAGGGATGTCAGTATTTTATAAGTTTCAGTAAGGGTACTCCCTCTTCCTTCTAAACTCCATCGAGTACAAATCCAGAGCCCTCAACCACTTTTCATATGACACACCTTAGAATCAAAGAGTCATTCAGATGTACAGCATGGAAACAGACCCTTCGGTCCAACCCGACCATGCCGACCAGATATCCCAACCCAATCTAGTCCCACCTGCCTGCACCCGGCCCATATCCATGTACCCACCCAAATGCCTTTTAAATGTTGCAATTGTACTAGTCTCCACCACTTCCTCTTGCAGCTTATTTCACACACATACCACCGTCTGTGTGAAAACATTGCCCCTTAGGTCCCTTTTATATCTTTCCCCTCTCCACCCTAAACCTATGCCCTTTAGTTCTGGACTCCCCGACCCCAGAGAAAAGACTTTGTCTATTTACCCTATCTATGCCCCTCATGATTTTATAAACCTCTGAGGTCACTCTTCAGCCTCTGACGACCTAGAGAAAACAGCCCTACTCTGTTCAGCCTCTCCCTGTAGCTCAAATCCTCCAACCCTGGCAATATCCTTGTAAATATTTTCTGAACCCTTTCAAGTTTCGCAACATCTTTCCGATAGGAAGGAAACCAAAATTGCACGTAATATTCCAACAGTGGCCTAACCTAAACTGTTTAAGAAAGGTGGTAAGGACAAGTCAGGGAACTATAGACCAGTGAGCCTGACGTCGGTGGTGGGCAAGTTGTTGGAGGGAATCCTGAGGGATGTACATGTACTTGGAAAGGCAAGGACTGATTAGGGATAGTCAACATGGCTTTGTCTATGGGAAATCATGTCTCTCAAACTTGATTGAGGTTTATTTTGAAGAAGTAACAACAACAAAGAGGATTGATATGGGCAGAGCGGTAGATGTGATCTATATGGACTTCAGTAAAACGTTCGGCAAGGTTCCCCATGGGAGACTGGTTAGCAAGGTTAGATCTCACGGAATACAGGGAGAAGTAGCCATTTGGATACAGAACTGGCTCAAAGGTAGAAGGTTGTTTTTCAGACTGGAGGCCTGTGACCAATGGAGTGCTACAAGGATCAGTGCTGGGCCCTCTACCTTTTCTCATTTACATAAATGATTTGGATGTGAGCATAAAAGGTACAGTTAGTAAATTTACAGATAACACCAAAATTGGAGGTGTAGTGGACAGTGAAGGTTACCTCGGATTACAACAGGATCTGGACCAGATGGGCTAATGGGCTGAGAACTGGTGGATGGAGTTTAATTCAGATAAATGCAAGGTGGTACGTTTTGGGAAAGCAAATCTTAGCAGGACTTACGCGTTTAATGGTAAGGTCCAGGGAGTGTTGCTCAACAAAGAGACCTCGGAGTGCAGGTTCATAGTTCCTTGTAAGTAGAGTCACAGGTAGATAGGATAGTGAAGAAGGCGTTTGGTATACTTTCCTTTATTGGTCAGAGTATTGAATATAGGAGTTGGGAGGTCATGTTGCGGCTGTACAGGACATTGGTTAGGCCCTTTTTTCCATGATCATTCTTGTAGACCTCCTCTGGACCCCCTCCAACGCCAACACATCCACCCTTAGATACGGGGCCTGAAACTGCTCACTGTATTCCAAAAGTGGTCTGACCAGAGCCTTATACAGCCTCAGCAGAACATAGAACAGTACAGCACAGTACGGCCCTTGGTGTTGTGTTGGCCTTTTATCCTACTCTAAGATCAGAGTAAACTACTCACCGTCAGTGTACTGTCTTCCATTTGCCTATCCAAGAGTTGCTTAAATGTCCTGAATGTATCAGACTCTACTGTTGTGTCCTAGCCCTCTTGAAATGAATGCTAACATTACATTTGCACTGCCAAATGAACCTGCATGTTCACCATAAGAATATCCTGTACTAGGTTTTCCAAATTCCTTTGCGCTTCAGATTTCTTTGACCTCTTGGTATGTTTCTTCCTCCTTGGGAAGAATTTCTGCTGTCAAAAAGGAGAGGATCAGGAGAGTTGACGTTCCTGATGAAGAGCTTATGCTCAAAACGTCAACTCTGCTGCTCCTTGGTTGCTGCCTGACCGGCTGTGCTTTTCCAGCACCACACTCTGATCTCCAGCATCTGCAGTCCTCACTTTCTCCTAATTGAATTTCTGCTGTGCCTTCTGAATTACTCTCAAACTCCTGCCATTGCTGCTCCCCCATCATCCCTGCTGTCCTCACCTTCCAATCAACTCTGGCCAGCTCCTCCCTCATGACTTTGTAGTTACCTTTACTCAATTGTAATATCATTACATCTGATCCTAGCTTCTCCCTCTCGCACTGCAGGTGAATTCTATCATATTTTGGTCACTGCCCCCTCGGGGTTCCTTCACCTGAAACCCCCTAATGCAGTCTGCCTCATTACAGATCAGCAAATCCAGAATTGACTGTTCCCTAGTGTGCTATATCACAAGTTGATCCAAAAATCCATCTTGTAGACATTCCAAAATTTCCTTTTCTTGAGGTCTGCCATCAGTCTGATTTTCCTAGTCCACCTGTACATTGAAGACCCTAGTTATTATTGCAGTAATGACTTTCTTGCACGACTTTTTAATCTGTTGATTTACTTGCTTTCCCACATCCTGACTTACCTTGCTAGTAGTAGTGCCTTACTTAATAAAACAATATGCTCATCTGCTGCACATTTATTGTTTATTCTTAATACTTCTATCATTTTAATCTGCCATTTGTTTATATTCAGCCCTGAGCAATGTTAATCACCAGCCAATCAACTAGCAACTCTTGTGTTCGCCATATCTTGATTTTAACTGTCCACAGCCAGCGAATAACACTGAAGCCCTGTCCCAAACTCTGCCCAGTGACCCATCCTAAAACTTGTCCCACCATCAGTGTTGTGGAATCTTTTAATCCCACTTGAGAGAACAGAGGGGGCCTTTGCTGGATTTTTCACCTGAATGATTTCACCTCAAACAGTGCCTTGCTCCCTTGATACTGTGGTGGAGTATTGACCTGAATTTTTGTGCTGTGGCCTGGAATGGGATAAAACTCAGAATCTTCAGACTCCAAGGCAAGGAAGATAGCAACTAAGCTGTTGCTGACACTTGAGCATAATTGTGGGGAAATGTATATTTATAGAGCAACTTCTACGGCCTCAGGAAATCCTAACACACTTTACAGTTGCTTTACCACTTTGGAGATGTGAATTAGTAATGATATAATTAGGAATACCCACAGCTAATTTTCACACGGGTGGCAGCGTAATCATGACAAGCTAATCTGTCCTGGTGGTGCTGGCTGAAGGAATAAATGTTGGCCAGACACTTCGGGGTTGAGATTCCCTGCTCTTCCCCTTCAGAGGCCATGTAGGATCTTGCAAAAGATGACACCACTGATTCAAACTTCGAATCCTGAGCTGAGTTTAAAGCCTGTGAGCCCAGATATAGACACCTTAGCAATCTAGGTGGAATTGTATTTTGCCAGTGGATCTGAAATATTGGCAGAATCATAGAATCTCTACAGTGTGGAAGCAGGTGATTTGGCCCATCAAGTCCCTACAAAGAACACCCCACCCAAACCCATCCCCCACCTACCTGTGACTCTGCATTTCACATGGCTAACCCACCTAGTCTGCACATTTCTGGACACTGTGGGCAATTTAGCACGGCTAGTCCACCTAACCTTCATGTGTTTGGACAGTGGGAGGAAACCGGAGCACCCATAGGAAACCCATGTAGACATGGGGAGAATGTGCAAACTCCACACAGCCAGTTGCCTGAGGCTGTAATCGAACGTTGGTCCCTGGCATTGAGAGGCAGCAGTACTGTCCCGGTCAGAAGTCTGACCAACTATGACACTTGAAGCACAAGCATGAAATGTTAATTTTTGCTGATAAGTTAGTGATTTAGTTGTTGGCCCTTTGTGCTGAAAGTGAGAGTAGCTTTAGTACATTTGAAAGTTGCCCTTTAGTTTTTTTCAGAACAATGGGGCTGTATTATATGCATTACAACTGGGTTTGAAAGGTTTCATCGGTGTATACGTTTGGACCGTTAAGCAGCCATGAGAGGTTAGCTGAAGACATTGGTTGTTACTAAGCATTTTGAGTTTGTGCTATACTTTGAAGAGGGTAGGGGATAGATGCCAAGTGAAAATTAATGTGCAGAGGAGCAGTCTTTTGGGATTAGGCTCTTTTCACAGCTGTGAGTTGGTGCAGAGTATCACGGGTCTGAAAGAGGCAATTAAACAAAATAAAGCATGCTGCAAAAGGCTTATTCAGAGCCTTTAATAATCAATTGAACTGAACTGATCAGGCAGTTATATCCTGGCTGTACATAGTCACAACACCTTGCCATTGTCAGTCTGCTAATCAAATCCAGGTTTCAGGCTTGACTTCGGAATTCTCACTTCCAAGTTGGAAAAGTATGATTTTCACTGAATTTCAGAAACAGACCCTTGGTCAAACTCGCCCATGCCAATCAGACATCCCATCGCAATCTAGTCCCACCTGCCAACACCCAGCCCATATCCCTCCAAACCCTACCTGTTCATATATCCATCTAGATACCTTTTAAATGTTGCAATTGTACCAGCCTCCACCACTTCCTCTGGCAGCTCGTTCCACACATGCACCATCCTCTGCGTGAAAAGGTTGCCCCTTAGGTCTCTTTTATATCTTTCCCCTCTCATCCTAAACCTATGCCCTCTACTGCAGGACTCCCCCAGCCCAGGGAAAAGACCTTGTTTATTTATTCTATCCATGCATCTCAGACTTTATAAATCTCAATAAGGTCACACCTCAGCCTCCTACGCTCCAGGAAAAACAGCCCCAGCCTATTCAACCTCTCCCTAAAGCTCAAAGCCTCCAACCCTGGCAACATCTTTGTAAATCTTTTCTGTACCCTTTCAAGCTTCACAACGTCCTTCTGATAGGAAGGAGACCAGAATTGCACACAGTATTCCAAAAGTGGCCTAACCAATGTCCTGTACAGCCGCAACATGACCTCACAATTCCTGTACTCAATACTCTGACCAATAAAGACAAGCGTACCAAACACTTTCCTCACTGTCCTATCTACCTGCGACTCCACTTTCAAGGAGCTATGAACCTGCACTCCAAGGTCTCTTTGTTCAGCAACACTTCCTGGACCTTACCATGAAGTGTATAAGTTCTGCCCTGATGTGCTTTCCCAAAATGCAGCACCTCACATTTATCTAAATTAAACTCCATCTGCTACTCCTCAGCCCATTGGCCCATATGATCAAGATCCCGATGTAATCTGAGGTAACCTTCTTTACTGTCCATTACACCCCTAATTTTGGTGTCATCTGCAAACTTACTAACTATACCTCTACTGCGCACCTCCAAATCATTTATATAAATGATGAAAAGTAATGGACCCAGCACCGATCCTTGTGGCACTCCACTGGTCACAGGCCTCCAGTCTGAAAAACAACCCTCCATCACCACCCTCTGTCTTCTACCTTTGAGCCAGTTCTGTGTCCAAATGGCTATTTGTGTCCAAATGGCTACTTCTCTCTGTATTTCATAAGATCTAACCTTGCTAATCAGTCTCCATGGGGACCCTTGTCGAACACCTTACTGAAGTCCATATAGATCAGGTCTACCACTCTGCCCTCATCAATCCTCTTTGTTACTTCAAAAAACTCAATCAAGTTTATGAGACATGATTTCCCACGTACAAAGCTATGTTGACTATCCCTAATCAGTCCTTGCCTTTCCAAATACATGTGCATCCTGTTCCTCAGGATTCCCTCCAACAACTTGTCCACCACCAACGTCAGGCTCACTGGTCTATATTTCCCTGGTTTGTCCTTACCACTTTTCTTAAACAGTGGCACCACGTTTGCCAACCTCCAGTCATCCAGCACCTCACCTGTGATTATCAATGATACAAATATCTCAGCAAGAGGCCCAGCAATCACCTCCCTAGCTTCCCACAGAGGTCTAGGGTACACCTGATCAGGTCCTGGGGATTTATCCACTTTTATGCGTTTCAAGACATTCAGCACCACCACCTCTGTAATATGGACATTTTTCAAGATGTCGCCATCAATTTCCATACATTCTATATCTTCCATGTCCTTTTCCACAGTAAACACAGATCCAAAATACTTGTTTAGTATCTTCCCCCATCCCCTGCAGCTCCACACAAAGGCCACATGACTGATCTTTGAGGGGCCCTATTCGCTCCCTATTACCCTTTTATCCTTAATATATTTGTAAAAACCCTCTGGATTCTCCTTAATTCTATTTGCCAAAAGCTATCTCATGTCCCCTTTTTGCCTCCTGATTTCCCTCTTAAGTATATTCCTACTGCCTTTATACTCTTATAAGGATTCACTCGATCTATCTTGTCTATACCTGACATATGCTTCCTTCTTTTTCTGAACCAAACCTTCAATTTCTTTAGTCATCCAGCATTCTCTATACCTACCACCCTTCCCTTTCACCCTGACAGGAATATACTTTCTCTGGATTCTTGTCACCTCATTTCTGAAGGCTTCCCAGTTTCCAGCCGTCCCTTTACCTGCGAACATCTGCCCCCAATCAGCTTTTGAAAGTTCTTGCCTAATGCTGCCAAAGTTGGCCTTTCTCCAATTTAGAACTTCAACTGTTAGATCTGGTTTATCCATTTCCATCACTATTTTAAATCTAATAGAATTATAGTTGCTGGCCCCCAAGTGCTCCCCCACTGACACCTCAGTCACCTGCCCTGCCTTATTCCCCAAGAGTAGGTCAAGTTTATAGTTGCTGGCCCCCAAGTGCTCCCCCACTGACACCTCAGTCACCTGCCCTGCTTTATTCCCCAAGAGTAGGTCAAGTTTTGCATCTTCTCTAGTAGCTACATCCACATACTGAATCAGAGAACTTTCCTGTACATGTTTAACAAATTCCATTCCATCTAAACCCTGATCATTATGGCAGTCCCAGTCTATGTTTGGAAAGTTAAAATCCCCTACCATAACCACCCTATCTTTCTTACAGATAACTGAGATCTCCTTACAAGTTTGTTTCTCAATTTCCCACTGAATACTTGGGAGGCGGGGGGGGGGGTGGGGGGGGGGTTGCGGTGTGGGTCTATAATACAATCCCAATAAGGTGATCATCCCATTTCTATTTCTCAGTTCCATCCAGATAAGTTCCCTGGATGTATTTCGAGGAATATCCTCCCTCACTACAGCTATAATGCTATCCCTGATCAAAAATGCCACTCCCCCTCCTCTCTTGCCTCCCTTTCTGTCCTTCCTGTAGCATTTGTATCTTGGAACAGTAAGCTGCCAGTCCTGTCCATCTCTGAGTCATGTTTCTGTAATTGCTATGATATCCCAGTCCCATGTTCCTAACCATGCCCTGAGTTCATCTGTCTTCCCTGTTAGGCCTTTTGCATTGAAATAAATGCAGATATTCAAGGCAGGAGGTGTTTCCCTATCTGAGACCCTGTTTTCTTTCTTAAGTCTGTGGCAAAGATTGTATAGAATCATCGAGTTATACAGCATGGGGACATGCATTATTTTCTGCACTGAGTGACTACCCTTCAAAAATGACTTGTTATTTTACATGAGGCATGAGTGTCATTGCTGGGCCAGTATTTATCATTCATTTCAGACTGTCCTTCAGAAGGTAATGTGAGCTGTTGCCTTGAACATCCATAATCCAGGAGTTTTGGGATCTACACAGTGTTGTTGGGATGTGGGTTCCAGGATTGTGATCAAGCAATCCTGAAGAAACAGCTGATTTTGTTCCAAGTCAGGATGGTGAGTGACTTGGAGAGGAACTTGAAGATGGTATTCTCATGTATCTGCTGCCCTTGTCTTTCTAGATGGTAACAGTTCATAGAGTCATAGAGATGTACAGCATGGAAACAGAGCCTTTGGTCCGACCCGTCCATGCCGACCAGATATCCCAACCCAATCTACTCCCACCTGCCAGCACCCGGCCCATATCCCTCCAAACCCTTCCTATTCATATACCCATCCAAATGCCTTTAAATGTTGTAATTGTACCAGCCTCCACCACTTCCTCTCGCGGCTCAATCCATACACGTACCACCCTCTGTGTGAAAAAGTTGCCCCTTAGATCTCTTTTATATCTTTCTCCTCTCACCCTAAACCTATGCCCTCTTGTTCTGGACTCCCCCACTCCAGGGAAAAGACTTTGTCAATTTACCCAATTCATGCCCCTCATAATTTTGTGAACCTCCAACGCTCCAGGGAAAACGGCCCCAGCCTGTTCATCCTCTCCCTGTAGCTCAAATCCTCCAACCCTGGCAACATCCTCGTAAATCTTTTCTGAACCCTTTCAAGTTTTACAACATAGAAACTATATTTCATTTGCTGTAAAGTGCTTTGGGACGTATGTGTAACATAATGCATATCCTTTGTTTTCCTGACATAGTTCAGTCTTTAGCCTCCTGTTAGGCTGATTCCATTAACTCCCTGGTGTACTGGTACTCAACTTTATAGCGTGCATCCTATTAGCCAGTCACAATCCTCTGGCTGGAACTTGCGTTTTTGGATGCAGGTTACTTTTATCATGACTTCATTGTTTACTCTGCCTTCCCAGCTGATGCCTAACTTGTTGTTTATACAACGTGTTCCAAATGCTTCCAACTTCTGCAATTATCAGTTGATAATAAACAATTCCCATCAGTTGGTTTATCTGATCATCTCATTCCTATATTCATTTGGGATCAATATTTCCAGGTATACAAATTCATCCACAGTTTCTGAGGCCCCACTATTGAAGTCCAGTCACTTGTTCAGGTTTTTTTTTTCATTCATTCATGAGATCTGGGCATCATTGACCAGACCAGCATTTATTACCCATCTCTAATTGCCCAGAGGGCAATTAAGTGTCAACCACTTTGTTATAGGTCTGGACTTACCATGTAGACTAGACCAGGTAAGGGCAGCAGACTCCTTCCCTAAAGGCGGTGAGGAAAGCAAATGGACTGCTGTTCTTCATTTAAAAGGGAATGAAGTGTAAAAGTGGGAGGTTTTGCTAAGTTATATGAGGCATCAGTCTGGTCACAGTCGGAACACTGAACAGTTTTGAGCCCTGATCTGGGGATGGCAATGGAACAGTCCAGAGAAGATTCACTAACTGATACTAGTTCAGAGTCATAGAGATGTATGGCACTGAAACAGACCCTTTGGTCCAACCCGTCCATTCCAACCAGTTATCACAAATTAATCTAGATCCATTTGCTAGCATTTGGTCCATATCCCTCCAAACCCTTCTTATTCATGTACCCATTCAGATTCCTTTTAAATGTTGTAATTGTACCAGCCTCCAGCACTTCCTCTGGCAGCTTGTTCCATACACGTACCACCCTCTGTGTGAAAAAGTTGCCATTTGGGTCCCTTTTAAATCTTTCTCTTCTCACCATAAACATATGCCTGTAGATTTGGAATCCTCTACCTGGGGGAAAAAGACCTTGTCTCTTTACTCTATCCATGCCCCTCATGATTTTATAAACCTCTATAAGGTCACCCCTCAGTCTTCAATGCTCCAGGGACAATAGCCCCAGTCTATTCAGCCTCCCCCTATAGCTCAAACTCTCCAACCCTGGCAACATCCTTGTAAATCTTTTCTGAACCCTTTCAAATTTCACAACATCCTTCCTATAGGAGGGAGACCAGAATTGCACACAATATTCCAACAGTGGTCTAAGTATGAAAGAACTTAATCAGAAAATGGCTTAGTTTGAAATAAGGCAAGTCTTCCTTTCGGTGAATTTCCATCAAAGAAAATTGCACTGACTTGCGATCATTTGACTTGTAGCCTTTTGTCTCGGAACAGATCAAACCTGGGTCCTTCTTTGGCTACACCTTTCACCCTTGGCTACAAATTTACCAAATGTGTCATGTTCCCTTTTTTTATGTTCAATATATTTGCACTGTTGAAAATATTGATGTCTTTGAGATTCACAATTGTGTAATTAACATAATGTAATAAACATGAGTAGGAGTAAGACACCGGGTCCTTTAAAATGATTCTACCATTTGGTAAAATAGTAGTTAATGTCCTCCCTCAGCACCACCTCTTGTATGTTTCCATTTTCCTTGATTCTGTTAGTATCCAAAAATTAATTAGTTCCATCCTTTAGCATATCAACGACTGAACGTCCACCAGCTCTCATACTGTAGTGTTAGGTGTTAGAGCCATTGAATCATGTAGTACAGGAGGAGACCATTTTATTTGTCAAGTCCATGTTAACACACTCTCTCTAGAATAGTCTAGTTCCATCCCTGTGCTCTACGTTTAGTTGACTGTAGAAATAAAGAATTCCAAAGATTTGGAACCCTGTGAGTGAAGAAAATTTCCTCATCTCACTCCTAAGTGCACATATATAGTGCACCAGAGTGGAAAGATGAATACTTGATGAACCTCTTTTCCCCCATCCATTCATTTACTTATAGCTGAGTTCCTAATCTCAGTTGTGCTGGTGTATGAAAGGATTGTAAGAGTGCATAATCTGTTTGGGATTGTGATAGAAGGGTTATGGGGTGCAGATAGGAAAGTAGAGTGGAGCTCTCGGGAGAGGCCGAATAGGGCTGGGGCTGTTTTCTCTGGAGCATTGAAGACCTTATAGAGGTTTGTAAAATCATGAGGGACATGGATAGGATAAATAGACAAGGTCTTTTCCCTGAGGTTGGGTAGTCCAGAACTAGAGGGCGTCCGTTTAGGGTGAGCGGGGAAAGATATAAAAGGGACCTAAGGGGCCACTGCACGCAGTGGGTGGTGTGTGTATGGAATGAGTTGTCAAGAGGATATAATGGAGGCTAGTACAATTACAGCATTTAACAGGCATCTAGATGGGTATGTGAATAGGAAGGGTTTAGAGGGGAATGAACCAACTGCTGGGAATGGAACTAGGTCGGATTGGGATGCCTGGTCAGCGTGGATGAGTTGGACCGAAGGGTCTGTTTCTGTGCTGTACATCTCTGTGACTCTAGAGCATGGCCATAACCAGATCAGCCATGATCTTATTGAATGGCAGAGCAGGTTCAATGAACTGAATGGCTTACTAACCCTCAAGTGTTATGTTCCCATGGAAAAGGCAAAACTCGCATGAACTTAGGGCATTCCAAATGCTTTGCAGCCAATTAAATACTTTAAGTCTAGTTACTGTTTTAATGTAGGAAATGTGACAGTTAATTTGCACTCATCAAACTCCTACAAACAGCTTGTTTTTATGATCACACAAATCTTTGATGTGATGTTTTGGGATAAATATTAGGGTTGGTTATGGGCGAGGGCTTTCTTGGTCTCAGTAAATTGTACTGTTTGATGTTCTGTTTGCACCTGAGAGCAGACAGAGCTCCAGTTTGATGTCTTCTTAGAAAATTGGCTCCTCGGACATCGCAGTGCTCCTTTGGTGCTGTACTTGGGAGTGTTGGCCATGCACTCAATCTCACAACCTTCTGACTGACATGAGATGGTTTCCCACTGAGTCACAGCTTGATTGTAGAGAAGCAAGCAACCAAAGTGTTTGTTTCATCAACAATAACTTGCATTTATGAAGTGCATTTAACAAAGTACAATCTCTTAAGGGACTTTGCAGTAGTGAATCAAATGAATTTTGAAACTGAGCGACAAGATATTTAGAGAGATGACTAAATTTTTAATCATAGAGACCATTATATTCAAAAGGCAAATAGAGGTGGAGAAGTTTAGGGAAGGAAATAAAGTGAGTTAACTAAAGATCTGGCCTTCAACAGTGGGTGATTAAACTAAAACATAGACAAGAGGCCAGATTGGACGAGTGCAGGAATCTACAGTTGTGTGACTTGTGAAGATCACAGAGAAACGGATAAAGCAGTCCATGGGTGAACTGAAATTGAGAATTTTAACACAGATATGTTGGCGCCTGGTTTAGCACTTTTGGCCAGTGAGAAAGGGGAGGGTGATGGGTGAGTAGGATAGGGGGCAAATTGTGAAATGAAAATCAGTGTTTTGGATTAATTCCAGTTTGGGTGAGAGGCTGACTTGGAGTGCATTGAAATAGTTAAGTCTAGAAATAAAAGAAGCTTGGGTGAGGAGTTTGGCAGCAGATGCGCTGAGCTTGGAGAAGTGGGGGTGACAATGTTATCAAGGTGTAAGAGTCTAGTTTTGGTGCTGGAATTTGGCTGGTTATTCGTTCTGGGTCCGATTCGATGCAGAGCTTGAGAATTATCTGGTTTGGCCTCTGTCAGTTACTTGGGAGAGGGATAAAGTTAGTGGCTAGGAAGTACATTTTATAGTGGGGACTAAAAGTGCATTGGCGCTTCCTCCATTTAGTTTCATGTCTAGAGTACTGACTCAGAGATGATCATCTATTCTCTTCATCATGAGACATCTTAGGAACATTAAGGAGGAAATGGCGAGATCAGCTTTTTCTTAAAAATATGTTGCACAAGCCTAAACATTGTCTCCTTTCTCTTGTCTCCAGGTGATCTCACAGGAAAAGTTCTTGCATATTTAAGTCTTGTCCCAGTATTTATCCTATTTGGTTTCATCACACTCATTGTGTTCAAGAGGGAGTTGCACTCTGTAAGTTACGTGTCTATTTCTCACATTGATTCATGAGAATAGTTGTTCTGATCGTTAGTTTCTATGGAATGGTCTCGGTTCTGCTATATTCCCTATCAGAAGTCACCATCTCTTCTCTGGGGAAGATGGAAGTCTGAAGACTGGGCAGGGTGGTTTCTCTACCTGACACTGTAAGACAGGGGAAAAAGACTTGAGTGCCATTGTGGATGCACCAAGGTGATGGCATCGTATGTACCTCATTGATGGGTTTCTCAAACGTCCCCACTTAAAAACAATTGAGTTCTGTTTGATTGTGTGCATGAATAATCTCTAATAGAAACTTCGTTATAATTGTTCTGTAATTTAAAATAAAAGCACAAAATTAACGTAATTTTCTTCAAACCTGCTTTATTTGGGTGAGGGTAGTTATATTGCTGGACTATCTGGAGGCCTGACCAATATCCGGAAATGTGAGTCCACCTTCCACTGTGTGGAATGAAATTCAATTAATGATTTAATTGTAGAATAAAATTCTAGTCTCGGTGACAGTGAACAAAGGAAAAGCTCATTAGAGCAGGTGTTCTGTTGACCTGGCTTAGTCTGGGCCCACAGGTGACTCCAGAACCACAGCAACGTGTTTGATTTCTAACTGGCCTCTGGAATGGTGAGGTAAGTGGCTCCATTGTGTTCAAGAAGGTAGCACACCATCACCTTCTGAAGGTCAGGTACAACTCAACAGTAAACACAGGCCTGGCCAGTGAAACACTCATCCCAAGAATGAATAAATAAAAGGTTGTCCCTGATAGCCCGTCTAGTTGGGCTGTATCTCTGTTGTAAATTCACTTGATTTCTGCATGCAGAGAGTTCCTAAGCTTAAGCACTGGGAGTCGTTTTTGCTTCTGTTTCTAAATGGATGACTCCTCCTTGCACTCGGGGATGGTTTGGTGGCAGGGGGGCCACCTGCACGTATGCTTTAGGTGGAATATATGATGGGACATCCAAAACTGAGAGAAGCGAAAAGTCCATGAATCTCTAATCTGATGTTCAGAGTGAGTGTGACCAGCAGCTGATTCTTTGGCTCAGACAGCTCTTTTGTCCCAAATAAACCCTGTGGAAATTCTTACCAGTCACCTGTTGTAGAACATGTATATGGATTAAGGGTGGCTCTGAAACATTTGTTTGGTGTGCTTTAAATTTGCATGCACTGTACTTTTTCTGGAAAAAAATCATCTTAAGCACAGAAACTTTGAGGTCATTTTCCATTAGAGCACGAAGGGTGTTCCATGCACAAACCACTCGGCAGAACCATTTCACAAAAGAGTGGTTTTATACTTCCTGAAGCTTCTAATACTGTACAGCAGCATTTCCTTTACATTTATTGAGTTGCTACCCAGCATTGTATGAGGAGGTGGGGGGTAGGGAAGTGACTGCATGAGATTGAGGGCAAAGCTTGAAATTCGAAGCTTGTTGAATGAATTTACCGGCCCTGAGATCCACCAACACCACCGTCTTCCTGCAGAGAACAGAGAGTATGAGAACCCACACCATGCGCAGAATTAATGTCCACCTTGGAGGAAAAGCATCTTGGTGATTCTTGCATTTGTTATTGCTGGCTTCTGCTTCATGTTTTTTATGTGCAGTGCTGTCATATAAAGCAACTGCTTCAAATGTTAATTTCAGTACCCTGAGTAACCTCTGTATAATATAGTTTGCAAGTTCCCTTGTGAAATATCTTATTCTGTTTTTAGTATTTTGCCTGCAGCAATTGAAGGTCTTTGGTAAGCGTGTCTGTCACATTATGGATTGTGCTGGTGGAGGCTAAGAATTGCAGTGAATCAGTCTGATTTGGTGAATGAAGACTTCCCTAGTTTACAGTTTGCACTCTTTGTTATTTGTTTCAGATTTCATTTCTGTGTGGTTTGGTACTAAATGAAAGCTTCAACTGGGTAATTAAGAATGTTATCAAAGAACCTAGACCTTGCCAAGGTGAGAGTAACTTGCTACACTAAGTGTTTCCATTCTTTCCTTAATAAGGAGTGAGCATGTCTTACTAACAATTCATTGAGAACCAAAATACTGTATTTTATGGTGTACAGGCTGCACCGTCTTGCATATTTAAATGTTCCTTACATATACACGGATTCTGGGTAATTCAAGATGGAGGACGGGAAAAATTTCTAGCTGTAATAGGCTGCTTTTTTGTTTTGAGGTATGTTAAGTGTTAGAGGTGATTTCCTCAAATTCCAGGCGCAGCAATTACTGTTTTATATGCTATTGCATTGTTTTGGAACTTGGGAGAAAAAAAAAGTCAAAATAACGGCACTTTTAAAAGAGACAGGAACAGACAAAGACAGCACATGGTCTGTGCAGGAGAGCATGAGAGAGAGCGAGAGAAACCCACACTGCTAACTCAACAGCAGTGAACCTGCACAGTTATGCCTTTTGCTGTTGAATTCATGTATCACTGGACATTGGAGTGTGTCTGGGAAAATTAACATACAGTGAAATTCACAATTGATGTTGGAGGAACCTGTTTGGGAGAGGTCTCAGCACAGAAACAGATAAAAGAATAGTTTGAAGTGGGACAACACTACTATCATAGGGCAAGCCAGACAGAGAACAGCCAGGGAATTCCTAGAGGCATGGCATTCATCCACAAACTCCATCAACAAACACATCGACCTGGACCCAATATACCAACCACTACAGCGGACAGCTGAAACTGACAACCGGAAGCGGCAGGGACAGACCACTATAAACACCGGAGGAAACATCAAAGAAGCGCTTCGCAGGAGGCTCCCAAGCACTGATGATGTCGCCTAGCCAGGGGACGAAACGTTTGCAACAAAAACTTCCAGCTCGGTGAACAGAACCACAACAACGAGCACCCGAGCTACAAATCTTCGCACAAACTTTTAAAAAGTAGGTTCTTTCTTGATTATATGTTTCATTGAGATATGTCTTGATTAAACTAAAAAAAATAAGCTGTAAGTATTAAATTAGCCTGGAGCAGTGTTTTGTAGAGGAATAAGATGGTGCTGTTTTCTGGGTCTGCAGATTGGAAGAAGCAAAAATAACCCTTAGTAGAGTAGTGTACTCTTGTCGCATGTGGGAGAGTTTACATGTTACTGAGGATTATATCTGCAATAAATGCTATTATTTGCAAATCCTATCAGATCAAATGGATTGGTTGGAGAGACAGAGGCAGTGAGGAATTTACAAGAGCAAGGAGGTGTGATGGAAGGCAGTTATAGGAAGAGCAAAACGTTTCAGATACAGTTACATAGATGGGTTAACTCCAGGAAAGGTAAGAGAGGTAGGCTGCTAGTGCAGGAGTCTTCTGTGTGGCTATCTCCATTTCAAACAGGTATGCTGTTTTGGAAAATGTAGGGGGTGATGGTTTCTCAGGGGATTGTAGCACGAACAGCCAAGTTTCTGGTATCGAGACTGGCTCTAATGTAATGAAGGATACGTCAGGTTCCAAGCGATCGATTGTGTTAGGGGACTGTCTAGTCCTAGGTACAGACAGGCGTTTCTGTGGCCAGCAATGCAAAATCAGAATGATGTGTTGCCTCCGTAGTGCCAGGGTCAAGGATGTCTCCGAGAGGGTGCCAGATGTTCTCAATGGGGAGGGGGGGGGGGGGCAGCAACGGGGGCCAGCAGGAGGTCATTGTACACATTGGAACCGACGACATTGGAGGGGAAAAGGTTGAGATTCTGAAGGGCGATCACAGAGAGTTAGGCAGGAATTTAAAAGGGAGGTCCTCGAGAAGTAATTTTTGGATTATTCCTGGTGTTATGCGTTAGTGAGGACAGAAATAGGAGGATAGAGCAGATGAATGCATGCCTGAGGAGCTGGTGTATGGGAGAAGAATTCACATTTTTGGATCATTGGAAACTGTTTTGGTGTAGAAGGGACCTGTACAAGAAGGACAGATTGCATCTGAATTGGAAGGGCACTAATATATTGGCAGGGACATTGGCTAGAGCTGCTCGGGAGAATTTAAACTAGTAAGGGGGGGTGGGGGAGAGTGGGCACATTGATCTCTTTCCTCACTCTGAGACTGGTACAGTTGAGAAAAGAAGTGAGTCAAACAATCAGGGCAGGCAGGGACAAAGCAGACAACAACGTAGGACTGATAAATTAAACTGCATTTATTTCAATGCAAGAACAGTGCATTGTTCTTTCCTAACAGGGAAGGCAGATGAACTCAGGGCATGGTTAGGAACATGGGACTGGGATATCATAGCAATTACAGAAACACGATTCGGGGATGGACAGGACTGGCAGCTTAATGTTTCAGGATACAAATGCTACAGGAAGGACAGAAGGGGAGGCAAGAGAGGAGGGGGAGTGGTGTGTTTGATAAGGGATAGCATTACAGCTGTGCTGAGGGAGGATATTCCCAGAAATACATCCAGGGAAATTATTGGGTGGAACTGAGAAATAAGAAAGGGATGATCACCTTATTGGGATTGTGTTATAGACCCCCTAATAGTTGGAAGGAAATTGTGAAACAAATTTGTAAGGAGATCTCGGTTATCTGTAAGAATAATTGAGTGGTTATGGTAGGCAATTTTAACTTTCCAACCATTGACTGGGACTGCCATAGTGATCAGGGTTTAGATGTAGAGGAATTTGTTAAGCATGTACAGGAAAATTTTCTGATTCAGTATGTGGATGTAGCTACTAGACAAGATGCAAAACTTGACCTACTCTTGGGAAATAAGGCAGGGCAGGTCAGTGGGGGAGCACTTTGGGGCCAATGACCATAATTCTATTCGTTTTAAAATAGTGATGGAAAAGGATAGACCAGATCTAACAGTTGAAGTTCTAAATTGGAGAAAGGCCAACTTTGACAGTATTAGACAAGAACTTTCAAAAGCTGATTGGGGGCAGATGATCACAGGTTCATGGCTGGAAACTGGGAAGCCTTCAGAAATGAGATAACGAGGGTCCAGAGACAGTATATTCAAGTTAGGCAAGTCTGGTAGGGAATGCTGGATGACTAGAGAAATTGAGCGTTTGGTTCAGAAAAAGGAAGGAAGCATATGTCAGGTATAGACAGGATAGATTGAATGAATCCTCAGAAGAGTATAAGGGCAGTAGGAGTATACTTAAGAGGGAAATCAGGAGGCAAAAGGAGGACGAGATAGCTTTGGCAAATAGAGTTAAGGAGAATCCAAAGGGATTTTATATACATTCAGGACAAAAGGGTAATGAGGGAGAGAATAGGGCCCATCAAAGATCAGCAAGGTGGCCTTTGTGTGGAGCCACATGAGATTTGGGAGATACTAAAAGTATTTTGCATCAGTGTTTACTGTGGGGAAGGACATGGAAGATATAGAATGTAGGGAAATAGATGGCGACACCTTGAAAAATGTCCATATTACAGAAGAGGAAGTGCTGGATGTCTTGAAATGCATAAAGGTGGATAAATCCCCAGGACTTGACCAGGTTATCCTAGAACTCTGTGATTGCTGGGCCTCTTACTGAGATATTTGTATCATCGATAGTGACAGGTGAGGTGCCGGAAGACTGGAGGTTGGCTAATGTGGTGCCACTGTTTAAGAAAGGTGGTAAGGTCAAGTCAGGGAACTTATAGACCAATGAGCCGGATGTCAGTGGTGGGCAAGTTGTTGGAGGGAATCCTGAGGGACGGGACATGCATGTATTTGGAAAGGCAAGGACTGATTAGGGATAGTCAACATGGCTTTGTGCATGGGAAATCATGTCTCTCAAACTTGATTGAGTTTTTTTGAAGAAGTAACAAAGAGGATTGATGAGGGTAGAGTGGTAGACGTGATCTATATGGACTTCAGTAAGGCGTTTGACAAGGTTCCCCGTGGGAGACTGGTTAGCAAGGTTAGATCTTACAGAATACAGGGAGAGGTAGCCATTTGGATACAGAACTGGTTCAAAGGAAGAAGACAGAGGGTGGTGGTGGAGGGTTGTTTTTCAGGCTGGAGGCCTGCGACCAGTGGAGTGCCACAAGGATTGGTCCTGGGTCCACGACTGTTCATCATTTATACATATGATTTGGATGTGAGCATAAGAGGTATACTTAGTAAGTTTGCATGGCAAAAGTGAGTACTGCAGATGCTGGAGATCAGAATCTAGATTAGATGGTGCTGGAAAAGCACAGCGGGTCAGACAGCATCCGAGGAGCAGCAAAATCGACGTTTTGGGCAAAAGCCCTTCATCAGGCATGAAGGCAGGGAGCCTCCAGAGAGGAGAGATAAATGGGAGGGGAGTGGGGCTGGGGAGAAGGTAGCTGAGAGTGCAATAGGTGGATGGAGGTGGGGATGATAGTGATATGTCAGAGAGGAGGGTGGAGTGGATAGGTGGGAAGGAAGATTGGCAGGAAGCTGCTTAAAAATGTGTTGCTGGAAAAGCGCAGCAGGTCAGGCAGCATCAAAGGAGCAGGAGAATCGATGTTTCGGGCATAAGCCCTTCTTCAGGATTTTAATCTCCAGCATCTGCAGTCCTCACCTTTCTCCTTCCAGATTGGCAGGTAGGACAGGTCATGAGGATGGTTCTGAGCTGGATGGTTGGAACTGGGGTAAGGTGGGGGAGGGGAAATGAGGAAACTGGTGAATTCCACATTGATGCCCTGGGGTTGAAGTGTTCCGAGGCGGAAGGTGAGGTGTTCTTCCTCCAGGCGTTGGGTGGTGAGGGAGCGGTGGTGAAGGAGGCCCAGGACCTCCATGTCCTCGGCAGAGTGGGAAGGGGAGTTGAAATGTTGGGCCACGGGGCAGTGGGGTTGATTGGTGCGGGTGTCTCGGAGATGTTCCCTAAAGTGCTCTGCTAGGAGGCGCCCAGTCTCCCCAATGTAAAGGAGACCGCATCGGGAGCAACGGATACAATAAATGATATTGGTGGATGTGCAGGTAAAACTTTG